>NW_015113760.1:63787-124285 GCF_001443285.1 Poecilia latipinna
TGGGTTTGAATATTGCAATACTTTCCTATAACAAAATAGACCTGCAGAAAGAAATTACTAATAAAATATCTTATACATAGTTGTATGCTCTATATAGAGATTTTCCTTAGCTTTGATTGTATATCTCACAATTTTGTAAATTATCATTGTTTATTAAACTCTGAAAGCTTTGTGGCTTTGTTAATATTCTGTCCTAGAATGCGGTGAGATGTGCCCTTTTTTTTTGAGCACCTGCCCCTTTAGTGGTCTCTGCACGGCCCTGCCTTTCATTGTTGGCATTTTTATAAATAAGGTTTACATAATTGCCCACAGTCATTGCAGAAGAGAAATATGAAAGTAGCACTCCTTTCAGTTTGCTATTATTGAGTAAGAAAAAAAAAGATCCATCCCATACCTGATGTGCTTCTCTGGAAATTCAAGAGGAAGTTTAGTGGTAGCCTTGCAAACTTGTCCAACCGGCTAAATTATTGCTATGACTACAAGTCCTTTTTGAGCATTGAGCAACAACAAACTTGCTGATTTGTTGAGGACCTATTTAAAGGAAATTGTGACCCTATTTAAAATGTTTCATTTTCCATCAGCGTGTACATTGTGGTCATGTTATTCCTTAAGATAAATTCACTTGATGTCTTCATAGATTTCATTCATCAGTGGGAAATACATGATTATGCAATTACATTTTAAAACTACAGGATTCTAAACCATAAATTGTAATCTGCATAAAATGATCTGTCAGATGAAATAAGATCTGTGTTTTATGCTTTCTAATATCTGAAAGTCTGAATTAAAGTCTTACACTGCAAATTTGTGCAAAAATATGTGCTTTATCATCTCATATCTAAAGATGCTTATTGTTAAAGGGACAATTTATTAGCTTTCTAAGAAGTATGATAAGAAAAGAAATCAAATTATATGGGAAACATGCAAAGAACTGTGTAGGTTTTCACACATTAATACCTAACTCCTTCTTTGTTTTCATGTTATATAGGTGACTAACGAAGAGGACAATCTGGATATATTTTATGTCACTTTTCTTGAACAGGTAAATCTGATTGAGAAAAGGGGTTTCAGTTTTGACTAAAACTTATTCTAAACATTCAGCTGCACCTTCAAAGGAGTAATACTGTAAATATTCATCCACTGTTCCTGAACATTAAAGTGGATCTTTACAGCTATGTTCTTTTATGCCACTTTTAGAAGCACTTTGAGAACCTGTGCATAAAAATCAGAGGCAAAGATTGATTGGGGACTTTTGTGAAAGAGACAGAAGGGAGGGACACAGGGGCGTAAACATGAACAGAGTGAGGTAACTGGTGCAGGTGATAGTTACCTGGCCTTCAAGTCTGTAATCTATTGTCAGCAAGCATGCTGATGGTGACATTTCCTCTGAGGTGCCACTCCTGTGACAACCTGATGGAGCCACTGAACCACTCCTACCTGTGTCTCTCTCTATGATCATTGATGTCGAGGACCTTTTAAACTAATGCTGTGTTGCTAACCTGGGAAAGCCCCTGTTTTCAAGCGCATGTCAATGCAAATCCAGGTTTAGAGATGTTGTCTGACTCATGTTAAAATCCAACCATCAATCAGTGTGTAGACGAGTTTTTGTTGTTGTTTTTGTTGACTGACATTTTCTCCTACTATTTGGAGCACAAAGCGCTGCCTGCCTCCTCTAAACATTTCTCCATTTAGCAATAAAATGGGTTTGCTAAAACACCTACAAATAGATATTTTTATTTCTGGAAAGTACTTAGTCTATAACTCTATCTCTGGTATCTAATAATAATAATAATAATAATAATAATAATAATAATAATTAATAAAGATCCAGGAAGTCACTGTTTATTCTCTTCCCCAAATTCATGGGAATTTTCCTGGCACAAAGGTGTGTGTCATATCTTCCAGTGATTTAAAATTACTCACTTTAATTAAGTGGGATGTTGCATCATTGTGCTCATACACACCACACCTGCTGGGAAGCTCCCAGTCCCTCCAAGGACATCAGGCACTCTTGTTTATAGAAAACAAGATTTTAACTGAAAAAAAAAACAACAACATTTCAAAGAATTTAAGATCTGAGTAAGGAGATTTCTGGAAAGCCACTGGATACTGAATAGACCTCAAACTTTCTCTTTATTCAAAATTATTTTGCTTATGAGATAGCGGCTGTAGCATTCATCTATTCTAACTTACTGCTAGAAAAGGATGAGGAAAAGGGAAAAAACAAAGCTAAACATATAAGGTCTGATCCAGTAGTGCAAGGCCTGGGAAGAAAAGCAGAGTACAACCAGCTAATCACGTAGCTCCTTTGATTGCTTTGTCTAACAGAAAGAGACAGGATCAAACACAGAAAGACAGTTAAGTTTATTATGTCTATAAGCACGGTATTAAAGTCATGTTTTAAACCTTATCTTAAAATTTTAAACAGGGTGTCCTGGGCAAAATGTGTGAGCTGCTTTAACAGGAGGGGAGCTTGTTAACTGAAAGATCTGCCTCCCATTGTACTTCTGGAAACCTGAGAATGAAACGTTGGAAACATGTGAAACAATAATCAGTTGATTATTAGGAGAATGGTGTGTAAAAAGGGGAATTTAGACTATATTTTGTGTTCACAAAGAGCTAATGATGAGAAGCTAAAGAAGGATAAATATTATCCTTATTTTTAATTATCATCACAATTCTCATGTGAGTGTGCATAATTGTTCAGGTCCTGTACGGTTTTTGAAATCCCACAGTGTGTGATGGATATAACAACACATTTTCAATCAGTTGCTGGTCCATCTCTATCTTGTTTTCTGTGACTTTGTGGAACACAAAAACTAATTCTAAAAGAGCTATAATAAAACAAAAGGATTGCCTGAAAGACAAACAGAAGGGCAACAGCTCCTAAAGTTCTCTCTGCCTTGAAGGGAACCTTCACCTACGTACATCTTGAAATTCCTCCTCCTCTACATGTCACACAAACCTGCAGCTGTAAAGCAGCAGGTTTGTAGGTTTTCAGGCTGTGGATGATCCAAACTATTGACTAATGCATTGGAGCCACGACCGTGGCTAAATTAGCCTGGTGGCCTACCCCTGGGTGTGACATATGTTTTACTGTCTGTCTGAGTCCTCTACCAAAACACAGACAAACAATCCCCCATACACAACCCTTCTAACACACACAGAAAGTGTACCCCCTGCCAACACCTCCTCAGGTCAAACAAATCCCTTTCAAATCTGGGCCTGCAGCCAACACACAGGGGGTAAGGCGGGTCTTTGAGTGGGGTTCAAAGTATTTAGTAGTTTAAATGCCTTGCTAGGTGTGTATGACCACCTGGATGGACATTTAAATCATTGGGATTCTCTGCATTTTTTAACATATGTGCATGTCTCTAAATGAAATTCAGAACAATCAACTCCGTTTTGATATCATATAGTTTGAAAATAGACTCCACTTTTGTGAAATTTAATCTCAGTATAAATCCAGCTTTTCAACTCCACTCTTCGGACGTTCGTGTGTGATCAAAGCAGACTCAAAGCAGACGTATGATGAATGTCATACAGTAAACGGTTCAATGGGGGATTCACATCCAACTCTTTCATAAGTGACACAGAGATGATTGGGTTGAGAGTTGGCACAACTGGTCACCAGGACCTGCATCAGCCAGACTGTCACTTTGAGCCACACCAATAGTTGTGAGGTGGCTGCCGTGGTGGAGGAGAAACGGGGCTAGTCGGCCTCTCCACAAACTTGGTTCTGTCCATTTGGATTGTGGGAAATGGCGCACTTGTGGTGTTCAATTCAACCTGCAAAAACAGAAAGGACTACTGGACAAAAAGGTAATTAAATGGAGAAGCAGCCAAAACACAAGTGATTCAAATCACAAATTCTACTTCATTTTGTTATTTTGAAATTACATTATTTAGTTGTTTGAATTGTTTTCATTTTAGTCTTTAAAATTCCAAAATTCGCACATATTTTTCTCCATCTGATGACATCATCAATTACTCAGAACTTGAACAAGTTTGGTACAAAATACTTTTTTATTCTTACAAGTGTAACTTTCTGCATAGCTACTTTTTACTTTTACGTGAATAAAAATATATTGAAGTAGTCCTATTTTTATTTGAGTAATATTTCTGGGTTCTCTACCCAGTTCTGCTAATTTGGGTAGGTGAATCCACAAATACTGAACCTCAAATCCACTCCATTACCTTCAATCTCATTTCTTGTATTTATATTTTAAAATACACCCTTGAAGAGACCCTCAAGACTTTAGTGTTGTGTGTGATTCCTTTTCAATTCTTCATAAGAAATTCTTAGAGTTTTTTCATATTTATGGCAAATAGTAAAAAAAAACAATGCACATCATTATCCCACATGAATTTAGGGGAAAACAATCTTAGTTGTCTGGCATTGTTCTTCCCAAAGACATCATGAAAAGATCAGACAGATTACATTAAGCCCAGTGTATTCTGCACATAATTCCCTCTGTCGGATGCATAGTGAAGTGAGCCAGAGCCAGTGAAATAAAAACAATGACAGGATTTCAGACTTCAGTGGATTAAAACGAATTTACCAAAATAAATAGAACAGGGAAACTCCCATGCAGGTTTTCATTGTCCTGTTGTTTTAAGACAGCCATTTTCATCTGAGTTTGAGGACTGATGCAAAGGATTTTAGGTGGCGGTTGCTCCTTCTGTACGTTTTAGATGTTTGACATAGAGGGACTGCACCCGGGGGATTTTTTGGGCTGGGTGGAGGATTTGGGTTGCGGTCTTCTCTTGCGAGCTCACTGTCAAAACTTTGAGATGTTTGACCTAAAATTACAGCAGAGAGAAGCAAGAGTGGGAGGGATTTGGGGCATTTTACTCCAGCATTTCTTTGGTTTTCTTCTATATTTTATTTTTGTAATGTACCTTCTCAATTTACAATAAAACATTTTATTATTTTCCGTCAATCCTTGAATGTAAGGGAATAAAGTAATTTTTTTCAAAAATACGTCTAAACTAATTGCAGCTAATAAGCTTCATTTCTGGACAATTTATTTCTGCACCAAATATGCATCTGTGAAGTTTTCTAAAATATATATTATATCTAAAAATTATATAATGTAAATATTTATATTCTATATATAATTTTCCTGTCATGGCCACATTTTCTTACATTAAATGGAGAAAGAGAGTCACACACAGTGTCGAAATCCCTCTTCTATTCTCCAGTTCAGTACTTTACTGAACTTTTAGTCTGTGTAAAGAAATCAAACCAAATTTACCTGAAGGTCAGATTTAACCCTGCTCCACCACCATTCTGCCTTTCTTATAAATAAATGCAGACTGCAGAACTTTGACAACACAGTCATAATATTTTTATTCAAAATGTTTTATTTCTCAAATTAGAACAAGGTTGTTCTGTTCTGAATATCTTTTCCTCTGAGCAACACTTGTTTGGGATATTCATTGTCCAAGCTGAAGTTCTGTTCTGTGACAGCAGTGGGGAGAGTCTTCTTTGTCTGTGAGCTTTTTTTCATAATCTTCAGAGGCTGGTTCTCTCTCTGGAATGCTTGAATTACACCCTTGGATTAAACCGGTGAAGAATTAGCCTGACGAGTTTTGTAAGCAAGCAAAACCGTCCTCAAATCCCTTCAATTTATAAACTGATCAGACTTTAAACATCAGCAGTTCTGAAGCAATAAAGTCTTTAGATCGTAATTGGGGCAAATGTTAGGATGTCATAATGTAATTAACTTGGATGCCTGTGTTTCAAACTTGTATTCTAACTCATAGTTAGCGGTTATTTATATAAAAAAGCTATGACAAATATAACCAGAAAGCTTTGGAGTAAAATGACTTCAGCAATGTAGATCAAGGCAGAAGTGTTGGATTACCATCAGGGAATCTCCTAAATTTTAGCTTGTCTGTACAGATTGGACAGACACAAACCAGACAGAAATCAAGATTATGAAATCATGATGAACTGTAATTGAATCATAAAAATTCTGCGGACGTCTTCTTGGACCATGTCCTAACTCGAGTATATTTTATTCAACTGTGAATGAAGAACATTTTCTGTTGTCTCTGTTTGTTGCTTGCCAACTTGAACAACATCTGGACCTGATTAGCAGCATTCTGCAAATTTTTACAACTGTCAGAGTTTCTGTCACAACGAATAATGAAAGTTGTTGGTTTTGGCTTCATATCTTTAGATTTTCTGTGGGTTTTATGAGGCACTTGAGTTAGAAGAGACATTTGATTGACAGGAAGGTGATACAAAGCAGGATGCAAACAGTTATGAACAAATGGCTATGTCTGACCATGTTAATCAGGGATTCTGATTAAAGTTTTTGAGTCAAGTTTTATGTGAATTAAATTACGTTTTGCAAGATTTTTCAAACCATACCAGTCTTGGCAGACATTATTATATGATTTATCTCAGAAAGGAGAAAAATCAGTAAAATTTAATGGCATATTACTATATTTGCTCATTTTCTCATTAATATTTTAGATGGTTTTCATGGTTTTTCACCACCTGTAAAAAAAATGGAGAAAAACATTAAAGTGCTGGTTTACTTTACATTAAAGTAATCAAACAATAAAGAGTAGTAGTACTTTGTTATAGAGCGGGACATGAAGACCTAATGGCTCCACTTCAGCTGACTTTGAGCTTGTATCAATAACAGAGAATTCAGGAAATGCTAACATTGACCCATTTACAGCCTGTGTTCTTTACTCATTAAGGATAATGTTAGTTGTGAAACAGAAACCCCATGAACATAACACCGGCACGAGCGGATTGCATTTACTTTTGATGTATTCTGCTGTGATAAATATAAACAAAGAGCATTCAAATACAAATTTTCATTCACTGTAAAACATATGTGTTTTAAATCAATGTTTTGACTGTTATCCTTTTTTTTTTATTTGAAAATCCCGCTGATGCAAGCCTCAGAGAAATGTTTTGTGTATTCACTTATGTGCTCTCGCTGCAGCAAAGATCATGTGGATAACATTGAACTAATAACATATTTCTGCTGCTCTGCATAACACAGCTTTGCTTTAATGTTTATTTCCATACAAATTAACTTTTCTGAAGAGTTAAGAAAATGATCCCTGTCACATTTGGCTTACTTTTATGATGGCAAGATCAACTCAGTAACACCTGTGCCGTTCTTTGAAACGGATTTTCTCCCAGGCTGAAAGCTGTCAAACTCCTCATTTTTACAAATAAAAATATAGCTTTGGTTTTTACTTAAAACTTCTAAAAGTGAGCCTAAGATGTTAGATTTTAAATGACTTCCAAATGAAACATTTCAAAATTTCACCATGAATATGATGAGAATTATTATTATTATTATTTTTTTCTATGCAAATACATTTTATTAAATTAATGTTTGATAGCTCTACCACTGTCAAACTTGCTTGTTTGTTGATGTGGACTGAGGTGGATGGAACAATTATTTGACAATGATTAATGTTTTTCATATTAAAAATCTAAGCATCAGATGCATTATTATCTTTTAATAATGACATTTTTGAAGTACTACATAACTAACATATTGCCCGCTACACTTTGCATATTACACAAAGTGTGTTATTTTTAACTCTTTCTTGAAATCTTTCTTGTATCTCTATTGTAGATTCAATGAGAAAGTGTCTGATTTTGCAGTCAGTGGTGCCTGAAATAACTCTGGATTAACTGCAGATATTCATCCTGGCGCCAAATCCTGGCCAAAGTAGCATTTTTATTTTTTCAGGAGCACAAATTTACAGACCGAAAAATCTTACAGTGAGACTCTGAAGAAGACAAAGTCTCTTTGTTTATGTAAATAAACAAAAATAAGATTAAAATAACCTTACATGTCTGTGAGACTAGAAGAATTTAGGCCTGTTATAGAAGATGGAAATCTACAATTGTGTGAAGGAATTGTCTAACGTTGCAGAAAGTTGATCTTATCAGAAAGTCCATGTAGGGTCAGCTTCAGATGAATTTATTTTGGTAAATTTACAACGTTACAAATAAATTGTAGTGGTGCCTCCTTATTGCCATATGAAGGGACAGTGTAGAGGTCAGAGGTCAAAGTCGCAGCTCCTTGACAGTGCAACTTAACAAAGGTTTTCACAGGGGTTTTTCACAACAGCGGGTAAACTCTAATGATGATGGATGCTGCTGTGGTGGAGAATCCCTGCATTGTTCAGGTGACATTCCTGCCAGTCATTTTGAGCTACGTTTACCAGCCCATCTCTTTCCATAACAAAGACACGGGTCACCTGACATCCCAACTTCACCCGCTTCACTCAGCAGCCTCCAAGCTAAAGTAAACACACTGTTAATTCAGGATAATTCACCATAACCTATAGCCCCAGCCATATAAATTCCTTATCTTCATCCCCCCTCCAGCAGCTCCCCATTCTTCCCTGCTTTGCTCTCTCCTCCTCCTCTTTTCCTTAGTTATTTTTATCCTTTTATCCCTTTTTGTTGGATTCAGTGGATGTTTGGTGTTTTTTTTTCTTGTCACTTTTTGTTCATAGAATAGTTGCCAAATCTTTATTTGTAAAAGTTTGCTGAGAGCTGCTGAACTTCAATGCTCTTCATTAATCATACAATATAGTCACCATGTGGAAACATCCATTATACAAAAGGAGATTTTGTTTCAGAATCAAACATCTAAAAACATCTATAAACTCTGAACACATTTAAGTTTACTGTTGACGCTTTTTCTTCCAACAATTCCAATCACTGCTTTTCCTGCATAAGTACTCTTAAATAAAAAAGATAATTTTCTTATTGGCAAATGGGTTTATTGAAATTTCCATCACCTTTATATGTAGTTTTGTTTTCCAGTGGACAGCTGTCTATTCATGTGTTCGCTTTCACAAATTCACCTTTTTCTGCCTCATTGTAGATGTTTTCATGGACCATTTCTAAAATATTCAAGAGAAAATGCAACTTTGGAAGCAGAAACACTTCGGCAGAATGTTTTTAACATTTGGTTGATTTGGTTTGATTGGATGTTGGCAAAGCAGCTAATCGAGGAGCACTATTCATCTTCCTTGGTGACGATTGGCTCAACCCCTAATACAAGAGATAAATAAGAACATGTATGTTATGGTGCATTTTATTTGTTGTCAGAACTCATAATCTTCCCATTTCCATGTTCAGTTATGGAAATGTACTAGAATTTATTCATGGATATTAGAAACACACTAGAATTTATTTATGGATATTAGCATAAATGTGCCTGAAAATAAAAGAATGGTGCACTTTTTAAAATTTTATTTGTAAATGTTTTTTTTGTTTGTTTTTTTTTAAAGCTGTGGATAATTTTTATTTTTTAATTTCACAGTTTATCATATCTTTCTGTTCTTTTTTGACATGAAATTTTGATGAAATATACTGATGTTTGTGTTTTTGACGTGATAAAAATGTCAAACAGTATGAATAACTATGAAAGACACAAAATGGATAGATTTTAAGTCAACAGAGCTTTGTTTCAGTTGTTTAATGATGCTTGATGTACTTTTAATACCTCAACTTAAATGAAGTAAAAAAATGGGTGTTAGTAAAAAAAAAAAAAATAAATGCTATTATTTGGAGAGGCATCCGTCATCTATTGACCTCCTCACGCCATGTTAGACAGCATCATTCACCCTCTTATCAGGTGAGTCTTCCCTCCACCCTGCACCCTTTAGTTCTCTCACTCCCCTCATTTGCCTCTCCCTTTTCCCCTCTGCCTTTGTCCCGTCCGACAATGGGGCGATCAGGGGCACGGGAGGCATAAAGGGGTAAAGGGGCAGTAAAAGGGAAAAAAAGAAAGGTGCTGTTGATCTCTTGTTCTTCACGGAGAGGTGATTCAGGTAAATAGGGGTCTTTTTCTCCTCTCTGTTGTATTGAAGGCTTGGAAGCACAAAGAAGAGGTTTGTGTCTGTGTGTGTGTGTGTGTGTGTGTAGGTGTGTAGGTGTGTGTGTGTGTGTGTGTGTGTGGGGGGTGTGTTAGACTCAATGAGTTGTTTCAAGTAAAGCGGAGAAGAATCTGTGACATTAACTGCTTATTTAATTTGTATCAGGAATGATTTCACATTTTCTTTCCCTGAAAATCATGTCTGGCCTGCAAAAATGAAAGTGACACAATTCAACAGTTTTTTTTCTGTTGGCACAGAGAAGAACATAAATGAAATCAATGTCTTTCCAGAAACCATAAAGTATCCAAGAAACACATGGAGAAAACTGAAATCAATATTAGGAGCTTTTACTGTTTTTCTCCTTTGAATGATGACCTTAGATGACCTTCATCATTGAAACTTTATATGTTTAAAATCTATTGAAAAGTGCCTGAATCATAATTTGTATTAATTTAATGAGCCAGCACCGTGTCAGTGCAGCTGGTCAGGCTACAGGGATAACTAAATAATATTTTAAGATTTCTAAAAGAACTTATATTTTCAGACAAACAACAAAACCTCAAAAAACAAAAAATAAAAAACAAAAAAGATAAAAATGTACATAAAAAAATCAGTAAAAAAAAAAAAAAAAAGAAATAGTAGACCAGATGTTTCATTTCAGTTATTTAAAACAACTGAAGCTAAAATTGATGTCTGTGTAATACAACTGTCTACCTTAGTTTACTGAATATTTTTTTCACCAAATGTTTGTCACTAAATATACAGGAAAAATGTAAACTGGTTCTATTTGCTGACATCTCTAAGATATAAATATTTTTAATTTCAGTCTTTATGTTAAAACTGGACTCGATGACAAATGTGAAACTATTATAGTATACAATATATTATTTCTAGTAAATATTATTTGGACTGTTTTTTTTTTCAATCTTAAAACAATTAGAGTTATTTTGTAAAATAATTTTAGACATACATAATTAGTTAATATGACTTTTAAAACTGAAGGACATGTTTAGAGGCGTCACCATGAATTTTGAACTGGAATGATTCCAGAGCAGAAACTTTTAAAGTACATATCATTTTCTTAGTTTTTCAGACCTAAGCACATCCTGACAGCTTGTTTCAGCCTATTACAATAGTTCCTATTACAGGAAGCAATTTTGTAATTTGAAAACACGAAGTTGCTTTTTTGTGTCATATAAGTGAAGTTGTACTTGAGATGCATTGCTTTACTTTTTCATTAACTTAGCACTTAGTAATCAAATTAAAGTTTGTGTTGTCACATATTTAATCATTGCAAATATGGCTTCTTTAAAATCTAAAACACAATGCTTAAAAGCACCATGATGCTCTCTTTGCCAGCAGCCTGAGGTTGCTTTTGCGCTGCCCTGGTTATCCCTGGAGCTGTCAGCACCCCAGGGAGAGGCTCTGGCTGCTGGGAGGGGGAAGTCACCTGGGGCCCCCTCACCCCCCCATTCCTTTCCCTCAACCTCCATCTCCTCTTTATGGGGAGATCAGAGAGCAAAGAGTGGAAGGTGAAGAAAGAAGGCTTCTTTTCTCTCACACTTGCCTGCTAACCAACTTAACCACAAATCAAAATCCAAAACTCTTGGAAGGCAAAAATTGGACATTAGTGAATGTGATTACAAGAGATCCAATGCAAATGCAAAAGAGAGAGGAAGCCTTAACTCCAGCAAATCCCGAGCATGGTCAAATGTCATAAATACAATAAAATGAAGTATTTACCACAACGAGTCTTGGAAAAATCTTTATACTGTCAAGAGGATTTTTGTAAATATTTCATCTGAAAAAAGCTAATCCCTGCCAGCAAACAACCGGATCAACCGATGTCACGTGTCAAAGGTCAGCGAGAAAGAGCAACAGTATGCAGGTATGTGCGAGTGTATGTGAGAGAGCGTATGAGCTCTGAAAGGGAAAGGCTCCATTAAAGCTCACCTGTTCTGACCCCTGCAGGTATGCTCTCATTCATTCATTCTTTCATTCACCAGCTTCTCCCTCCCTTCTTTCCTCAGCGGCCCCGGGCTTCGCTTTGAACTCACAACTGCAGTGCTGTGGAATAGTGTGCGCCCGAGTGTGTGTGTGTGTGTGTGTGTGTGTGTGTGTGTGTCGGGGAGGGCGGGGGTGGACTTTCCGAGAGGCATAAGGAGCGAAACAGAAAGGCACTGTTGAGCAGAGGGTAACGATGAAAACATATCATTTTCCTAATGTATGATCTCTGGATGATTTATAAGTCAGAATAGCTTCATTACAGACTGATGGTTTTGCCTAAGGTGTTGGCCAAGCATTATTCAGAGATAATTAATCTTGCAGGAATACAGAGGCCTCTTCAGAGAGCGTGTGTGTTTCTTGGAATGGAGGTGACATCCCTGGCAGCCACATAGATCTAATCTGAGCTTCTTTAAAACAGTTAATCAGACATCCACGCTAATGGAGATTCATTTAAGCTCTGTTCATGTGTCAGATGTTTTTTTTTTTTAACAAATATTTACATTGTTGGACAAACCATGTGGCTTTGTAAAAGTTTTAAAACATGAGATAGAAATGATAGATAAGCGCAAAAAGGTTCTTACTGTTTAAATTAGTTTAGATTTTTTCTAGGTTTTTTGTAGGCCTTTCAAATTTCCCTCAGAACTTTGACTGCTTTCGACTCTTCAGTCGAGTTCTTGTAAACAACCATGAACTCTATTCGGTTTAAAATATCTAAAGACTTTCAGATGATCATCAACTTTGTGCTAAATTTTAACAAACGACTTTGGGAAACGGCCTAAAATTTTTCGTCATTCATATTCACTTTTTTGAAATATCAATTATGTTAAGAAAAAAGTACGTTGAGAAACACCATCCGTTGAACTAGTTATAGTAATAAATATATTCCCGGATGGAATGGAATAAAGATTGTATTTTGCCACAACAATTACACAACTTATTTGTAATTTTGAAACAAACTGATTTGCATAACCTTATGTAAATATCTGCTAAATTTTGAAAATATGTTAATTAAGAAAGGTACTTTATATTATGAAACTATGCAAATGATGAACTCACTAAATAAAGTCTGAATATTCTAGTGCCAAAACTACATAAACTTTAAATAATACCTGAGAAATAAGCAGTCGGTTTTCAAGTCAGACTACTTATTCTAGCTTTTTTTTTTTTTTACTCAGGGGTTCTTACTTTTTGTTTTCATCAGAAAAACAAAAAAGTTCAATTTAAAAAAAAAATATTATTTGGTAGGGACCAATCTCCATCCCCAGCTTCTGTGGCATTATACCCAATAAAATTAAAAACCTGCTTTCAGTAATGCTTTTCAGTCTGATCAGCTGTTTTAGCTGTGATGCATCTGTTGCCTCTCAGATATGAAGTTCAGGCTGGAAGACTCTTTTGACGCACCTGGCCCTGCTATCAGTGCCTCCCTCTCCGCACCCGGACCTATCAACGCAGGTCCAAGGCTCACTCCAGCCAATCATCATCCAGGCTCTGGTTCAAAGGGACCTTCACTCCCAGCCTCCTCCGCTTACCAGCCCCGATCAACCCACCTCCACCTTCAGCTCCCGGCTCTCAGGCCTCATCATCCTCTGACGGCCGCCACCAGCACAGGCCCCGGGGGGTTTACATTCCCTCGCTGCATCAGGAATGTTCATCGAGCTTATCGAAGTCCAGCTGGACGTCCCCGGCCGGGGCCTGATCGCCAAAGAACTTGTGTTTATTTTCATGTTATTTTTGTCATTAAACCCTTTTAACTGCTTCCCTCTCTCTGTCTGAGTCTCTCCAGATTGAAGTGCTTTTTGGTTAATTTCTGTGCAAAACTTTTGGTCTGAACATTTTTTATATTTTACAAAAATTCCTTTCTCAGTTTCAGCATTTCAAATGTTGTCTTTGAACTGATATGAATTATTTGTGATAGATTACTTTATTATATTTAAAAATATTGAAAATTAAGTTAGATTTATTGCCTATTTTCATAAATTGTTTTATGTATTCATTTTTTGTCAATCAGAAATTAATTTGTTTAATTCCCAATAATCAGATGTGGTTGCTGAATCAGTAAGTCAGCATCTGATGAGCCAGGTAAAACACACACTGTCAGACTGAGTCAGTCACCCCTGCTGGGGGGTGTAGACACAACCCCACTGAGCACGGAGGGTCTGATAATGGGCAAACAGCGGGGAGGACTTTGCTTTAATCCATGTTAACATAAGAATGGAACAACGGCCCGGATTCTGGTGGAACACTAACTTCTCATCTGGTGTCAGGTGACAGTTTGGATCGTCCCGAAAACACTGTCTGTGCAGGTGACTTAAAATCATCAGGTTAATTGGAGGCTTGGCTACATTTAGGAACAGGTGTGACCTCACACACCCCCATATGGTCTTCGTGTCTTCCTCAGTTTTTTTATATTTTTGCCACGTAATTCTTTACATCCATGCTTTCAAACTGCTTTATTTGGTTTGGTTCTTCTTTGAAATGTTACAATCTGTGTAGGAACCTGTAAGAGTGAAAACAATCAAAAGTTTTCATTAAAACACACCGATGTCACCTAGGTGGGTTTTTCATGGACAGAATTAGAATGCACAGAATTAGAATGCACAAGAATTAGATTCAACCGTTTAATGTCTACAAAACTTTGCTCTGGGGAAGTACTGCGTAAAAAGATAATGGAACGAAACAGAGGAAGAGAGACACTGAACCTGTCAATGTCTTTAGCATCTTCAGTGGCCTCTAATACAGGACACAAATATACAATATGTGAGCTGTGTGTGTTTGGGTTCAACCAGTTAACACTTGAACTGTTTATAGAAACATTATAAGCTGATAAAAAATGGTGTAGCTCAGAAAAATCCCCATAAAGCTTGAAAAATAAGCTGTTCTCACTTGCTCACAGCAAGCTAAATATAATAGAAGAGATTTAGTTGAAGACTTTAAAAAAAAAATAGATGTAGAGTTATAGATATAGACAGATATAGAGTTTTATGGTTATGACATTGAGTAGTTACATTGCACTGTATGTGGAACTGAAAAGAGAAAACTAGATCATTTACTTGTTTGATCTTGTCTTTAGTTTCTCTAGAGAAAAATGACAAAAACTTTTTTACAACCCCATGTTGCCTTCAAGAACAACAGTGGTCAGCTTTTGCTTGATGAGGGCTCGCTGCATCGTTTCAAACAAGAAAACAGACTTAGAAAAATTGAGATAGAGAGGAAGGAAGGGTCACATACTCTCCCCCTCTGTGCCTTTTATGAGTGTGTGTCTCTGCTCTGTTTACATGTTAAAAGCTCTTTAATAAGAAGCTGTAGGGGAAGCTAGCAGACAGGAACCTTTCATCTCAACCTGTCCTGTCACACCCAAGGGAAGGGGGGCTTTATTTATGGCTGCACGCAGTTTGGCTCTTCGTATAGAGCACTTACACAGTCATCTGAGTCAGACTGCAGGCTCCAAAGGAGGATGAGGAAGGCCTGGATGTATTACACATTACAGAGCACAGATTACATGCCTGTGCTAACAAAACACTTGTTATCAGTGATGGAATCTGTGGGCCCAGTTGGCAAAACAGACAGATTTCCTTTGTTTTTCACTTGTATTTTTTTGCTGTTTTTTCTGCTGTTGTTTTGTTGTATTTACTCTGCTCATTCTACTGCATCAGTGAGATACTAGAGTCAGTGAGATACGAGAGTCAGCAGATCAGGAGTTCATTTGTTGCTAATATTGTAGTTAGCAGTCAAAAACTGAGCTGGTGCCAAAAAGAAAAGTGCATGTCGCATTTGAACTTGAATTCCAACCAAAGGCAATTCTCAAAAAGTCTAAATTTTTACCAATCATCATGGTTGAAATCTGAAGAAACTTATGCAACTTATTTAGGTTTTCTCAACTTGCATTAATTGGATCTTTGGATTGGACATGAAAACATGTTGCTGCATAGTTTGTGAAGTCAATTTTTCTAGAATTGTGGCATTAAAGGTTGCCACAATTTGGTGACAGAGTAAAATAATTAGCAAGTTCAATGGTTTACACAGTTAAAACTGCAACATGCTTTAAGTATGATGCCATCGATGTGAATATGTAAGTGCTGACCTTGGTAATTTGATAAATTGAATGCTGCACAAGTTTCAGATAACACAAAAGTAGGAAAGTCTCAGTAACAAATTTTTTGCCACAATGTTAATTAATGTATTATTAATGACATTTGCTGATACCAAATCTGGTCCGATATCACCTTTGCTAACCAATCTCTTTCTCTTGCAGATGATGTCTTTATGTAGAACAGTTAGCTAAAGTGCAAGTCAAACAATAGCATGACTCCTCTATGTTTTGTTATGACTTGTTGATAATTGAGTTTGCAACATATTAATACGTGGTTCCAGTTAGTCACTCCTGAAGCATTTTATTTACTATGACTGTTGTTATTTTTTACCTTTTTAAACTCTAAAGATCTGAGCACATTGCCCAAAACAAACCACAAGATGCATGGAAAGCGACAGCAGTGTAAGAAACACTTAATTTGAGAAAACCCAAACCAGTCCTTAAACAAATCAATGATCAATGAGCTTTTTATAATATGTTAACAACAAAAAACTTCAAAATTAACACAAACATTGCAAGCATTGCATTGATTTAAGAGATTTCTGACCTATAAAACACATAGGGAACATTTCACATTAGGGCTTCCTCTGAATCACACAAGCCAAACAAACTAACTTTGGTCTCCTCTTGTGAGGTGGCTGTCTCGTTAAACTCCTAGTTTGGACACAGCATTCTCCCTTACACAATATTAGTGCCTGTTAAGGCTGCATTAGTGTGAAATAACACAGTCAAGTAACCAAAAGTAAAGAAAACTGGTTCTACTGTATTAACAGTAAAACCTGTAAGATTCCAGTTGTAATCAGATTACTTTAATCTTATTGCGTTTGTTAGCTCAGAGCTCCACCCAGCTTGCAGCCAGACAGCATGACCTCCTTGATGAAGATCTCAGGCTGTAAATCAAAGTGCTGAATGAGGGGTTTGTCTCGGATGTGAGCTAATTTTTGGAGACACATGAGTTATAAACCATCACATTATCTCCTGCTTCCTCTTTTACTCATATCCTCTTGTGTTTCCAAACAATGTGCAGAGAAAATATCCAAACAGGACTGAAAAATGTGAGACAAGTGATGTGAAAATCCTGAGAACAGAGACAGCGATATGGGGAGCAAGGATCAAATTATTATTTACTAGATGTAATTAGATGTCAAATCAAGTCGTCTCTTTGTGTGTCTCATTTAATAAGATGAAAAGGAGGATTTTAATGGCAAGAATGTTGTCACACAAACTCATGCTAAATGCTAATTACAAACAGGGCTCCAAATACATGTGACAGCTTGTTTTTGTCTTCTCTGGAGTTGTAAACAGTCTGACTGTGATTGATCAGTTCCACCGGGGCTTTGTGGACACGCTTAATCAGCAGAAAAATCAAGGTCAGGTGAAACTGCATCACTTCTTTTTTGACTTTACGTAGTACCCCCAATAACAAACATCTAATATCTGAGGCCTAGAAATATTTTACATCCATGGCATGTAAAGGACTATGCATGCAATTGCCTATTATTCTCTAAGACCTAATCTGATTACCTTGTTTCACAATCTCATTCTGTGGCAGTCATTGTCGTTCTTTTCATTGACTGAGACAGAAACTGTTGAGGGAAACATTACATGTAGGTATTGGTCTTGGTTTCAGATTTGAAGTTTAAATGTGACCCCATGAGCTGTTGGTCAGATGATGATCATTCTTATGTGACCACAGAGAAAACAGCTCAACTTCATGTAAGTCCCCCTGAGTGAACCAGGTCAGTTTTTAAATCAAATTTGGAGTGAAACCACATGATATTTCTTCAAAGTCACATTTTCTTCTGACGCATTGGATAAGTCTTAGATATTATGGTTGTAAGAAAGAAATAAAGTGCAACTGGAACATCACTAGAATCATAAAAGTCCTGATGTGCACGACTCAGGTTTTTCCATGAATCCAAAAATTCGTTCAAAATCAAAACAAGGTTTGTCTCATTATTATAACTGACAAATTCAGACAGTTATGTTGTGCTCAGCACAATCCCCAAGTCTTTCTCACACTGTAATATACATAATTACAACTGTGCAAGCCTACAGTGTTGTCTTGCTCTGTTCTGATCCGAGGCCAGCAGAGTGACGAGCTGCTGTCTAACTTTCCCTTCTGAGGCAAGTTGAACTCTGAACTCTTCACCTGGCTGTGATGGAAGCTGTGGAAACACACACAGACACACACGCACCTGCTCCAAATCATCATGCACACAAAACCCAAGGTCGAACCTGCTGTAAATCTGTCCTGACACAACACTGCCACATACACACACTGGCAGGAACATGTCTGAACAAAGGCAAAGCTGCAGAAGTGTTTTATTTCTGTCTGTAACATCCTTTCTCCATTTCAGTATTCAAATCTTTATTTTTAAGCCTGAACCACGTGGCTGTTAAACATTGAAATCAACAAGTTGTCCAATTTGCATATTTTGCAAACGGGGACTGCTGATGGACAACAAGACCCAAATAAATGAATCTGTTTAACATTAAGTCACATATTTTCTACTCATGTAAGTCTTTTCTTAAATTGGGGATTTACGAAAGAATGTTTCACTGTACAGAGCCTTGAAATGACATAAACACACAGGCTTTCCAAATTGTAATGTGTCTGTTAAATGGCTGGGTGGGCCTGTGTCATTGTCTCCCAGTTTCCAAACATTGACACATTGTCTGACAGCCGACACCACTATATACTTTTCTTCTCTGTGTCGTCTGGCAGATGAATCTATAGCAACTACTTGAACACTAGAACCTCCAGAAGTATGCAGAGTGTATTTTTTTTTTTTGAGACGTGCAAAGTCTAACTTTCCAGTCTTGGAAAATTAGACAAACACAAACAGCTGAGAAGATAATGTCACAACTGAAACCCCAGAAAACAACTCTGCAGCAGACAAAGCATCTCCAGTTTATGACCCCGAATTCCTAATTGTAAAAACAGAGACACAGCAGTTGCTGCAGGAAAAATGTGAAACTCTGCTACATCCCGTCAGCGCAGTGTCACACACGTGGACACTCATAAGACTGCAGCAACACTAAAGTGACGAGTTGCTACAAAAGACAAACCTGCTGTCGCCTGTCAGGGTGGCCTGTGTGTTACACCGAGGGTCTCATAACAGAGAGGTGACAGTCTGATCCCACCAGGTTGTCGTTCTGAGCCCAGAGAGGGCATGTTAATCTGGAGGAGAGCACCATCTAAGGCTAGAGGTACACACTACATCACTGAATAAAGTGCCAATCTTTCTTTCGTTTCAATAGTAGAAAGGGGAAGCAACATTTTTTAAACAAACCTGAGACATTTTTTTAGGAAACAAGCTTGATGATTCTAAAAAAAGACACTTAATTGGATTTTTCTTCTATACATTCACGTTATAATTTGAATGTTACAACTAATATACTTTATGCTAACTCTCCAACTCCCAAATAATGAGTGGAATATGCTTTCTAAGATTAGAGACACAACACACAAAATGTTGTGGCTCATTTCTGAACGCAGGTTTTTGTAAATCTTTGAACTGCCTATGCCCATTTTTGTTAATCCAATTTTTTTTTCTGTACCGACAATGTGAAAGGATAAAAGAAAATACTGAAAATAATTTACCTTCCTGTTATTTACCTAAAGTCTTGCACAATTTTCCTTTTACTAAATGTAAAGACCTTACTGATCCTGAACATAGCTAATTTTAACTTTTCTTTTCTCAGTAACACTCTCTACACTGAATAGTTTTGTAGCTGGACCTGGTAGTGCTTTTGTGAAAATATGGAAAAAAGGTTTATTTTTCCATTTTCCTAATGGTTTTGCTTGATCAGGGCCAGTCAAGTGAAACAGAAAAAATGATGCAATTCCAGTTAAGAGCCAATTTCTTTTTTTGGCAGGAACATTAATTTAAGTCCTCATCCATCCTGGTATTTTAAAGGTATTTGCTTTGATTGTAATACATTAGTTGAGTTGCTATTCTTGACATACATAAGTCAACTCTTGTCTTCCTCAGTTGAATTGCATATTTTCTTGTTTTTCCCATTTAGAACAGTGGAGAAGAGAAATGAGCTTATCTGTCATAATATATATAGAGGTGTATATATATATATATATATATATATATATATATATATATATATATATATGTATATTTATTTTTTTTCCAGGAATTCACAATCTAAAGGATTAGTGCTCCAAATATTCCTTTCCTTTTCATTTTAATGTGACTTTTAATGTAGCCATATTAAAAGTCTTACTTTAGATTTTTTTTTTTTTTTTGCTACTGTAAACTTAAACTGTGTACATAGATTTTTCCCCATAGGATTAATTTCTATCCAAATCTTTTTTGTTGAATAAAAAATAACAAAGCCAAACTGGAATGTTGCCCCATGAAGAACAACTGTCGTAGTGATAATCGTTTCTAAAAGTCCACTAGCGTGTCATCGGCCTTAAAGGTCTGAAGTGTAAATCCTCTATCAGTAGCTCTTTCTTTTCACTGCAGCTGACAGCTGTGCTTCGATCTGACAGAGAGCTCAGCCTGCGATGACATTCCTCTCATTGTCCACATGGACAAGGTGAAGCGTCTTCTAATCCAAACACACCCCCCGTGGACATCTCCTCGTCTTGCTGCCCCACCTGGGATCCTCTGTGGCCTTGTGGTTTCAAGAAGAAACACACACCCTCTGATCAAAATAACTCCTGTCAAGCCTGCGTGGCGGTACTGCTGTGTGTGTTATGATAAGGCGTGCGTCCTAGATGTCCCCACGCGTGGACACCAGTCCAGTCGCCTGAATAAGCAAAGCGAGGAGGAATGTCAGCATGTCCAGATCAGTAACATACACACACTCTCACGCACAAACAGCAAACTAAACTGGGCAGTGTTCTGCTGCTACGCTGACAAAAAAGCGACAGCTGCAGCTAGGAGAAAAGGGCTTGATGAGAGGAGGGAGGATAAAAACAGGAGACACTTCCGATTCTTAGCTTATGGTGACCAAACTCAGAAGCAGATTTTAACAACAGAAATAATCCTTCACTTTGTATCAACACAATGGTATTTTTACATTTTGAGGAATTAAAATATAGTTTTTTATTTGGACTAATTTGCTTTGAGTCGACTCCATTACTATTAGAAGAAGTTTTAGAAACAACTGTTTGTGCATTAATGAACCAAATAATTCATTATAATTTATTACAATTCATTTTATTTATATAGTGGAATTTCAATCCAATCATACATTCCAATAATAATCTCATCAGCTCATCAGTGAAGCCAAGAAATAAACAGCATTTTTTTAGTCTGAACCAAAGAGAGAAAAGGAAGCCATTACAGGTGTAACAGCAGCCTGAGGATGAGTTTCAGATGGAGAGAAAGAGCCAGAAAGGCTTAAAGAAAAAGAGAAGGGGATTAAAGTGAGAGGGAGGGAAAAGGAAGGATTAGTAAAGAAGGACGAAGGCATTTAGTTTCACAGCTTAAGGTGTGAGCTGTAAATATTTAATGGCAACATTTTCTCTTGTTTCTATTCAAGTTAATTTCTTTCCATCTGGCAGAACTATATAAACCTGTGGAGACTTATGGCCCTTTGACCCCATGTAGGGATAAGACTGTTGGAAAGAAGTCACTCTACATGAAAAACTGTATCCCCCACAATTCAGTATTCTGACCTTGTGTTTCCTGTATTATGCTTGTGTGATGTAAGTCAGCATCGTTCAACAAACTACCTTCAGTACCTGGTAGGTTTTTTCTAAATTTTTTGTTGGCATTATAGCATTACACAATTGCAGCTGATTTGAGAACTACAGATCCATTGTGCAAATCAATTTTGCAGCAAATCTTGATTGTCGGACGGGGAAGATTGGGTCAAACATTGGCATAAAAATCTGAATGAGAATTGAATGACTTTTGAGCTGAATACACAGATAAGTATCTGACGAACCCATTACCTAACTTTGGTCTGATTCTTTTCCCACATAATCTAATGACATTTTGTTTTTTTAAGTATAAAAACATCACTGGAACAAAGTCTCTGCAGTTGTTCTTACTAACTGGAACTAGTGCAGGCTTCAGCTTTCTTCTCAGTCAAACTTACAAACTCATGCTAACTTTATGATGCTCACAGACACACACAAGGGTATCTTTGTGATGGCACTTCCATATATCTCATGAGAAATCAACATTGGGCTGACTGAAGACTGGGACACTCCACCCTTTGAAGTCATACAGTCCCACATGTGTGCGCAAATCTGACACGAGTATTTCTTTTTTTTTTTGTTGGAGTTGTGTAAAGAGTTATGCAAAGGCAAATTATTACAAAGCAACAAACATGTCTTTGGAAATATTTTTGTGCTTGAATAATAAAAACACAAGTTGCACATCTAAACTCAGGTCGCTGCTGCAGCTACGGAGTGGGTGAGTGAATTGTTCGCTCCTCAAATTACACCAAAGCCTTTAATCTGTGACCCAGAGAGAGGGATAGATTCTACTAACAGGCAGAAAATATGACAAGATCACAGAGGATTTTGTTTCTCTGTGAAACAAAGAGTGAGTGAAATGGCCTAAATATTTAAAGCATTTTACTAAGATGTATTAAAACATATGTCCAACAATGTAAAATGTACCTTTTGTCTTGGGGGTAGAAGATACACTGTCTTTACTCTACCCATAAAGACAGTTTTATATTGGTGTATCTAATCAATAAAGAAATATTTTGGTTAATTCACTTCCTTTCACTGTAAAAAAAGTGGTCTTGTTAGCTATGTTTGAATTTAAAAGAATTTTGCTAATTCTTTTCATTGCATGATTCAGCTACTTTCCTGTAAGGAACTATAGCTGTGGTTGTGCCCTAGTTTTAGAATGAGCACTCACTTGTGATACATCATGACATTTCATTAATCCAGTGTTGACTCACACAATTTAACAAAACGCTGAAGAGATTATTAGAAAGACATCTTGTGCAGTGAATAATCCTTAGAATGTTTATTTTCAGGCTCTGTTCCATGTCTATATTTGGGATGAAAGGTTTTAATCCAGTTCCAGTTTCCTGATGTATATGTGCTTAAACACCTCCACAATCCACCAGACCAGGTTTTCAGCTGTTTCTTAATATCAGCTCTCAGAACTGTGTCACAATCATGTGAACACAGCGTTGTTGTTAACATGGTTCCACATACCATCGTGACATGATGATATTAGGCAATATAAGTTTTCATTTTACAGATTTTAAAATGTGATTTCCTCTTGTTGACCATGTATCTTTCTTTTTTGCGACTACTGCGTGCATCAAGTCATTAGCAGAATATTTGGTTCTTTCCATTCCAAATATTCAGTAAGATTGATCTATTTAAAAAAAAAAAAAAAAAAACATATGGGAATGTTTATGGTGCAGTGTCTATGTTATTGTGTGTTTGTTTCTATTAGTCACCACTAGTCCGGTTTTGTCCATCTGAGCACTGACACAAAATATTGAAAAACTGAATATGTCGACATGCGGTTTATACAGTCAGAGTCGGTGCGTCATCACCTGTCAGAGTGAATGATGGGAAAAGTGGTGATATTTTACAATAACGTATCTTATGAGTCACAGCTGAAGTGAAACTCAAATCCCAAGACTAAAATTCTATCCCTTCTACATTCACTAATTCCTCACTAGTTAGCAGTTTAGTCACAACTGCTGTTGGAAAAAAATAAGCAGAGGGTTCAAGGATGATCGACATTGATCTTTTTTTTTAACTTATAACATTTATGTTTTGATTTTATTTCACAGAAAACAGAAAAAGTATGTCTAAAAAAATCTTACTGTTGTACTTATTTGCCTGCTAAATACTTTTGTGGCAATACACACACATTTGAAAGCTGATTGATTAAAAAGGACAATTTGATTGCTATGTAGTATATCCAATAAATACCTGCTCTACTAATTCTGTCAGATTAAAATGCCTCTTGCAACACTAAAAGACTGAAATTTGATTGGTCGAAACAACAATATCAGACATGTACAGGAAGAGCAGCTAAGAAAAACAGTAAAAAAAGAGAAAATAGACTTTTGGAAAGTAAGTTAATAAAATTTAATTGAGCAAACCTTATGACTTAAGTTGCAGATTAGGGACTTTTGATAGTGTTCAGGCCAACAGAGAAGGCATTGAAAGCTTTGACGGCCCCACCGTCACCACAACAGATGGGCCCACCCAACACACACATTAACAACGCCAACGCTTATTACTTCCTTTCATCTGGGCAGCTTTAGATCATCGTTTGTCTGACTGGCTAATCACTTCTGTACACACCAACATGCACATATGCACAGATGCTTACAACTGAAAACTGAACAACAGCAAAAACAAACTGTGACATCAATGACTACTAATAATATCACCTCCCTCGCTTATTTTGTGTCTCAACAGCACAGCAATACACAGGAGTTACAGGAGGAAGTGGGGGGAAATATAGCCAGTAATACATTTTCTATAAATAACTATTTTGTTGTAAAAAAAGAACTCTAAAAACTGACGTAGTTGCATGCTTTGCATTTTATGTTAAAGAAACTGTTGACTCAGCCTATAAGAAGGCGAGGAAATTTTGAAACATGCAATTGTCCAGCGTTTATTGTAATCCTGTACAACCAGAGATTTTTAATTGAAAACAATACTAACTCTATAACTACATAAAAATACAAGCTGTTTGTGTTGAAGAAATTGAGAAACTGGGGAGTGGTTGAATGTTTGTAAATTAATATTTAAAATGAAAAGGTTTGTATGTGAACCAACATTCATAGCGTGGCAAAATTATAATATTTATGTAATCCTGGTTCTGTGTTTGTGTGCAGTATCAAATACACTGCTACATACTCACTAAAGTGTATTTAGTACACTTGACCCACTTTATGCAATGCACCACAACTAAGCTTGAGAGTCAGCAGAGTGTTCACAGATTTGAAGAAATCTCAACGACTCCTACTTATGAAATTCCGACCACTGTAGTCACATGACTTCATCTTGTGTCTCCAGAAAGCATCCATCGGCAAAATTTAGTCAAGTTTGAAGGTGACAGTTTTGGACCAGATGTTTCTTTCTTGGTCTGCTTCATGTCAGTCCATGTTAATGTATAACTAGTTTTACTGTCAGACTGGTCACCCAACATCTTCTGGTTCATGGTAGGCTTGAGATGTAAGGGGCTGCTTTTGAAAATTCTAGGAACTTTAAGATTGAGAATTTGGTGGTCACATGGTAAAAAAAAGATTAAGCAGGCTAATTTTAACCTTGCACTTTTACTCAATATTCTACTTAAAAAAAAAAAAAAAGTACTAGGATGTACACTTCACTGGGTAAAGTCATCACAACAGATGCCACTCCCCCTGACGCACAACAATTTAGTTCAAAATTCAATAAAAGACAGTAATTGCTTTTAATGTGGACTTGCATGAAATTTTACAAGACTTTGAATGTTGTTTTTTCTGACACATTTCAGTACATAAAGTTACAGTGTTGATATACTAGTAACATTATTGCACACTCATAAAACACCATACACTGCTAAGTAGCTGTTTTTATTTCATCTTTCGTTGGAACAGCATCCAAAGTAGCTTACTGACAGTGAAAGGGCTCACTCAGCACTCAGACCACACACACGTATGCACACACACAAACACAGCAATCTGACTTCCTCTGTTCAGGCCACAGGCTCGCTCAGCTTCCCGTGTGTCTGACAAAAATGAGAGAAAAACATTCACTTTCAACACACTTTCACTTCGCCTTCCTGCCAGAACTTGCATGCTACTGTGCAAAGAACAATGAAAAAAGAAGACAAATAAATCATGGGAAAAAGGAATTAACAAGAGATGCTTCATTGATACGTATCACTCGTCACAATTCAGCTGAATGAGATAAATCACCAAAGTTAAATGGGTTAATCACCAAAGGCAGATTTCAAATTTTGAGGGAGAGCTGGGGAGAGTGAACAAACACATTTACTGTCATGGTTTTGGCTGACAATTTCTTTTAGCCAGCATGGAAACTGGTCATGAATTGTTGCCTGGAAACTTGTAATGGCCTAAAACAAGAAATGTAACATCTCTAACCCATGCATACATTTTTGGCATGGATCTGGAATTATTCACTACAGTCACAATCCATGTAGTCAAGTCTACAGTTTTCACCTTTGCCTGTGTACCTTTTGTTAAAGCCACACTTTCCTTCCACCCAACGTTCTAGTAATATGCTTGGACACAGTTCAAGGGTAAAGTGTAAACTTTTTTTGTGATTAACTGTTATGGCACAATGACTGTTTACTGTACAAATGTAAATGTAAAGTAAACATTCTTCCACATGATTGCGTAGTCCATAACATGTCATAACATTGCTGTTTTAGAAATCTCTTATAAAATGGTACAGTGTGATATAACATTGGTTTTCAATGGCTGTAAGTGATAAATATCAAGATAAACTGAAATAAATGCTTAAAATATATCACTCTGTATGTACTAAAACTTTACAATATGTTATTAAGATGTTGTTGCTCAGTCACTAACAGAAGATGTACAAGTTGTGGCCTTTGTTCTGGAAATAATAAGGACTAGACACATAAATGCACATGTAGAAGCAGGGTTCTGTGGATTTAGAGGGACTTTCAGTTTTACTCAGATGGACTCTGGTTGAACTGACCAAATATTAGGTGTTTTTTTTAAGCAAAAATGTCAATTTGTCATAAACTTTCTGCCAGTATTATTTTTTTTTTTTTTTACTTTTGCTTTCAAAGAAAGAAGTCATTCATTTAGAATTAACAGGGATGGAACATTTCATCCAGCTGTCTGGGTTGTCTGTGCCTTGTCTCTAAAATTCTCTCACAGCTGTACCACAATTGTTAAGGCTCTTTTGTCAAAGTGCTGAATTTATTAAATCCAGACTAGTTTAATGCAAGCATATCAAGTTTGTTCAGCACATTTTCTTTTTACCATACTCCTTTCTCAAGTTGAATAGTTAGCTTATTGCTTGCTTATGAAACCTTGAGCTTCCATCAAAAATGGTTACATTTCTTCACAGCTACTAAACATTATGAAATTAGATATTAAACAACATGAAATGAAATACGAATGTAATGGGATGCTGCTCTGTGGCATGTGTGGAAATAATCATATCTTCTTGGATGTGAACAGAACAAAGGAGGTGACTATAGACTTCAGGAGAAACAAGAGTATTTCAAACACTATTTCCATCATGGGAGATGTTACGGAGGTGGTGGAGGACTATAAATAATTTAGTGTTCATCTGAACATCAGACTGGAAACAGAACAGGGTGGAACCTCAGAAAACAGATTAGATTTCAAAAGAAGGATGCTCCATGAAATGAAGAACATGAGAATTATCTACCCTCAGACTGTCATATCACTACAGAGTGTCTTCAGTCAGAGTTTAAGTTTGATTTGCTGTAATACTGACTGCTACAGAAGAACCTTCCAGTCCACATTTGTATTATGTCATTTTCATTGCTTTTATTCTTTGAACTGCAGCAACATCATAGATTAAACATGATTTATGAAAATGACAACAGGACATAGATAAAAGATAAATCAGCTGTAACGTTTAATGCAGTTACCAATATGCATTAAAAAGCATAACTATGCTACAGGAAATATCAAGTCAAAGAATAAAGTGAATGTATGTCTGTGTTACAGATTAGCACAATGCTGAGCAGGACTGGGTAATATTAAATGAGAAAAGATGAGGAAGTCTTTTAGGAAAGGCTTATGTGCAATTTCTCATGAAAGTGATGCTAGAAACTGCAAACAAACATTGCTTTGAGAGGAAGTGTTTGACAAACATTATGCAAAAAGGAAAAAGTGTTGGATTGCAGCTAAATGTGGCTTCAGGTTGGGTAAGAAGGTGTTGAAAGTGAGTGAAGACACAGCGACCGGTGAAGACCAACACAAGCTGGGGTGCAATTTTGACACACAGCCCCGCTTTCAAAAACAGCCCTGGGTCCCTCATTGCTTCCTGCAGCGGTGTCCATAGGAAACTGGGCCGTTTTTTTTTTTTTTTGCTTTTGCGTGAGAAGAATAAGGAACTCTTTGTGGTGACGTTATTCTCACGCAGACAAACTGAAATAACCAGAGTTTTATTTTTTTCATTATCTCTTCCACCCTCACTTAACCAAATAAAAGCAGAAGTTCTTTTTTTTTTTTTTAAGGTTTTACAGTATGACTCAGGTCTGTTTGATTTGTTTTGTCTAGCATTTTTGTTACAGTTATCCAAAATGCATTCACATGAATTTCTTTTAATGTGTTTTCACATCTTTTCATGGAACAGTACTCCAATTCCCTCCTCAGAGTACAGTAGTCTAAAGCCAGGTTTCAGAGTGTCGTAAGGCAGAATGAGAAATTTTATTGGCCTGTTAATGTATTTTATTCTGTATGAAAGGAGACAACTTTATGTTGTAACAGCAACCATATTCATGCTTCTGTAATTGTTCATTTTCTGCTGCCTTTGCTCAAAGAAATAAACTATTATCCAAAATTAATCGGTAGTTTATGAGTCAGACAATTAATGCTTTACTCATGCTAATCATGCTAAAAGGTGAAATGATGCTAATCCTTATTCAGTGAGTCACCATCTTGCAAACTGCTAACTGAAGAAAAAAAAAATTCTAATCCCTACTGAAGAGAGCGCAGAGTCTCGTCTAGATGTATAACAAAGAGACCCTTAATCCATGAGAAGCACATTAGAACATTTTGGCATCTGGCCCGAGTGTGTGTGTGTGTGTGTGTACGTGAGAGACAGTTGTGAAATAAGTATTACGAATTAAAGACATGCTTGGTGATCATCATTCTACGTGCTTATCAAAGTTACATGCTCATCAGCTTAAACTGCCTCTGATGTAACAAAACAGAGAAATTCATTTTCTCACACTTGAGATTAAATATACATTTTCAAGTTTAAACACAGTTCAAGAAGAGCAAATTGACACTTGCACCAGTCCACTCTGAGATGTTCAAATGAACACTTTGCTGATATTTTTCACACTGCTCTTAACCCAGATTAGTAATTTCCCTTGATATTGTTAAAATGGACCATTACTGTATTGACTTAGACTTCTTTTCACCAGATTCTCAAACAAAAACATGAAACAATCGTCTTATGTCGCTATGGTTGGAGAGGCATCAACACCCTGCCACTCTGAATGCTAATCTGGTTATCTCTCTGACATCACCTATAAATTGCTGATTTTCCACAGTGCCAGCACAGTGCATTCTGAGGATTAATTTATGTTGATGTTCTGCTCACTCTACTGCAATGATATCAGTTCTTCAGTATCTCTGTTCAGCTTTCTAAGCTGCAAAGCTACAGGATAAGAATTTAAAAAGAAAATACCAGGGTAACATCCAGAAAGGGCTTAAAGAGGTGACCAGATGGAAGGCAGATAATCCTGGGGTGTTTTATCAAAAACAAAGGCTGCAGCATAATTTCTGTAGTATTACCCTCATGTTACCATACACACCAGTACAGCATAGCATGATTACCACTTATCTCATAGTTTGTTATTCCATCTTTGGCTGCCAATGTCAAGTCACGTTTATTGGTAAGGAACATGTTGGCAACAGATCCTGTAAGTGGTGTAAACTGTGAGGTGTGGTCTCCCGGATGGGAGCTGTTTGACCAGCAAATCCCACCCATCAGACTGAGACCAACATTTTGGAGGCCAGGTAAACTTTTGAACCCAACCATCCCTGAACCATTTTCATTTGCAGTTGAGGGTATTATTCTGAAGAAAGAGTTAGCAGCTTTCAGGAAATACCATTGTTATTAAATGTTGTACATGGTTATTGTTGTGGTATGGGAAATCCGCAACAATAGTTGAGGTTTTCTCATATAGTTTATATGTATTATTTTTACTGTATCTTATTTTTATTCATGCTACTGCTTTAATGTTATTTTTGTATGTTTTGTCATTTGTTACATGGGACAATTACGTGGAAATTAGCATCTTGCTAAATCTGCTGAACTTACTACGGTATTGTATGTTCTTCAATAGGCATTGCCCTGTTCAAATCAAATTCGATTCAATGTGCATCAGTGAGCCTTTTTCTCTGCCTATTGCCTTTATTAGAAGGAACCAACAACTGCAGATCAGGGCCCAACAAGAGATGCAGCTTATTGCAATTGACTCAGACTCCTTACCTTTACACTTTGGTCTTTGCATTTGAACAAAATAAGTCAAAGATAAAAGTTTGACAATGACCCTCTAACAAAAGCCAGTTTTGATTTCGTATGTGATAATTATTATTACTCACAGGGAATTTGCATAAACAGTATTACTATCTGTAAATATTTTAAACTCCATAGCAGTCTGCAAGTCATTGAAGCTTGTCCTTCTCTGAAATTTATATTCAGAGCTATTACATTTTATGTTGGATCACAAACTTTGATCAAGATGGGTGTTTAAGCAAATTCTTAGCCCTCTCTCATAATCTCTTAGAGTTTGAAAGCTTGTAATTAACTTAGAAAAAAAGTAACTAGTGCATAAAATCTTTCATTCTCTCACTAAAACTTTGACATGGATTAAAAAATAGATCAGAGGCTCTGAAAAGAACATTCAGTCTCCAGCCTTCTGTGAGATGGGGCCTAGCGAGGACAACAGGCCGACAGGGAACCATGTGAGAGTGATTTACCTCCACACCGACTCGCACATGTTTGTCTGTTTTGTAATCTGCATTTTAGAGGACATGCAAAAAGGAACTAATCATTGCAAACACCACATGCCAGTCACTCACTGCTTTCTCCTTTTCCGACCTCTGCAGGCCTTCTTTTTTTGTTGTTGTGGTTGCCAGATCTGAGGGGGAAAATCCCCCCTAAATGCAACCAGGCTATTGATGGTAAAATGGCTACCAGATCAGAGAAAAGGAAGACATTGACGAGAGGAAGCGACACACAGCTCTTTGATGGCGGTCTTGAGGACAGTCTCTGCGTGTGGCATGTGCCGTATATGTTTGTCCCAGTGTACGTTCTTGTGTATGTATGTGAGTGTCTTGTCATCAGTGTGGGTGAACTTGACTATATTGTATATATGCGCTGGTCGTCTGTCATTCCACCCGTGAGTGACCACAGTTTATATACACAAAGCTGAGCAGGGGTGGTACTGTGAGTGTTAGTGTTAGTGTGGAAGCAGGGGTGTTAGCAATCCCTGGGTTTCAGTGGTTAACCCCTAAACTTTTTATTTTTCAGTGCAGTTAGGGGATCAGTGGGGGGCATTTCAGCATCAGCACCGGTGTGTGGGCACTTTATATTCTTTATTGGCCAGGAGCGACGAGGACGGGAGGAAGTGAGGAGAAATTTAGAGTGGGAGGAGAACATGTGAGGAAATAACGGCCACCAGCTCCCCAATACCCAACATGCACTGCTTTAACTCTCTTACCCCCTCCCCAGAAAACCCCCGCACACCAAGACCGGAGGGAGAAGAGGAGGCTGCTGGACCACAGACCACCCAGAAAGATGGAGACAGACAGCGATGCAGACACAAAGACAGACAGACATTACGATTACAGGAGACAGACTGTGAGGCTGAAAACAGAATCAAATCAAAAAGCATCTGGAAACGAAAGAGTGAAAGTTAATTAAGGCAATTATTCACAGAGGCATTTAAAAAAATACAAAGCTCACTACCAGAAATTTAGGAGTTGTAGTCATGCTAAGTCAAAACATGCCATCTAATTTTTTGTCTAATAAATTTTATGTCTTGTATAATTTAAAAAAAGGTTCACAGTAGAAATGGAAATTTAGTGAATTTGCAGTCAAATAATATCATGAATAAGTATAGCATTTTTCAAAGTAGCAATAAACTAAATGTATTTTTAAATAAACTATCCCCAAATAACAAGTATACCATGCTGTGAAAAAGGATTTAACGTTACAGATTTCTTCTGCTTTTGCTTTGATGTCAAATCTAAATGTTTCTAATCAAATAAATCTTAACAACAATCACCTTGGTAGATGTAAAAAGCTATTTTTAAACACTCGATTGTATCTATTAAGGAAAATAAGCTGCCTAGCCCAACTCCATGTGAAAATATAGTTACCCTTCTTTTTAAAGCACAAATCAACTATGATTAACCTCTTCTTTCTCAACGTCACTAGTCACATTCATGAGGGATTACGTATGACTTGTATTAAACCCACTTAAACAGATACAGTATGACATTTAAAACAAGGTGAGAATAAAGTCATTGACATCTATGTGATGTGATACAGCCCTTTCTAAGGTTTTGGGACTTCAGCAAAACAAAATGAGAAGCAAACTGAGAAACCCTGGAACAGTGGTGAACAGTGCCAAGAGTTGCTTTCCTAGTAAAATTACTCCAAAAGTACATCAATGACTCATCCAAGAGGTCACAAAGGAAGCCACAGCAACAAATGAACCCCTGCAGGCCTCACTATCCTAAGTCATCCCTAGTGCTCAAGATTCAAAAGCCAAAAATAGACCAGCAGAAATGGCCTCCAAGGGAGAATTCAAATTGGAACCCACTGCTGGCCATAAAAACTAAATGCTCTACTCACATTTTCATATAAACATCTGGATGCTTTTGGGAACGTATTCTGTGGACTAACGAGACAAAACCGTTGCACATTCAGCTAAATGTCCCTTAGCAAATTACACTTTAACCACAGACTTTTGTTTGTGGCATCATTCTGGTTGGATGTTTGGCCAAAATTATTGGATTAATCTGTTTAAAAAACAGCTTGATATATATTTATTTCCAACTATGTTCGTGTTCACCTTCTAGTGGTTAGTTTTAGACAAAAAAAAAAAAAAAATGGAGTTGGTTCTCCTACACTATCCCATTTAGGTGTGTAGTCCACCATTAACTCTGGCAATGAAACAGCCCCACAGCATGATACTACCACAACCATGTTTGAAAGTTCGTACAATTTATACCTCAATCTCTGTAATCTCTGTGGCGACTGACACTCATGTGTCAGCAGTTGAGGCTTGAGTTTGATGATTATTGGATTATTTTAGAACATTATCATCTAAGGGTGACAGTTTGTCTTCTTTCATATCTTGGCAAAACAATGACACATCACAGCAAATTATAGTTGCAACTGCTTAAAAACTCACATGCAAATCTTTGCAACTTTTGCAGATCTAAAGTTTTCATTCTTCTAGAAAAGCAGACTCCAATTCCAGCAGCGAGAGTTACTGTCCTGCAGATTTTAGATAAATCCCAGCTGCAACACATTTGAATCAAATGAACGGCTCACGAGAAGATCTTGGACAAATTTGATGCTATGCTATTGATGATTCAGTCATTTTAATGAGCTATGTTGGGGCAGGAATACAGGGCAGTAGGTCTCAAGGAATGGAGTAGGGGACCCATATATCTAGGACATCAGCAGAACACCTGCATTAAATTTAGTTAGAGTATTTAAAGGAGGGAATATTGCAACAGCATCAAGAAAACCTTTAGAAACGGAACAAAAAAAAGGGAAGGAAATTGGTTGAATGAAAATTAAGAAAAAAACTGTTTCAAGGAATGTCATGTAACTGCATTGTCCGTGTTGTGTGGATTGAGTATTGGCTAATTACTTTACTGGAAGCAGAAACGGCTACATAACGTTAGCGATGTTCATCATATGAAAGAATGTCCACACAAGTTATTTTAATTTTCATTTAATTTATATCTTTGAAGTTATTTTTAAACTTAACCCTATCAGAAAACCTTTTAAAATTTCACATCAGTCTCTGCCATGTTACTATCAAAACTTGATGATATGGGGACAACTTTTAATTTGCAAAATAATTTGGTGTAATTCAACTGTCTATTTACATCACCAGTTTACTAGTAATAGCATGTTACCTAAAATAAAATAAAAGTGAGCTGCATGATGGCATGGTTTTTAGAACCGTCCAGGGTACAAATCCTGACCTGGGAGAAAAAACTGAGAGAAAACAGAACAACTTAAATTACAATAAATAATGCAAATTTGAGAGTAGTAGAAGAAGAAAGTGAGGAACAGTGGACATATTGTCCTAAGCATAATTACGGAGACAGTGCTTTATAACCTAAAGCCTTAGACTGAAACATGAGAAACTCAGTGCCACGGAGAATCATATTTCATGGATGACAAGATTAAATTATTACATTGCAGATCCTTCAAGACAAGAGCACAGAAAAACTAAGGATAGAAGAAGCTCTCAGAGGGCATCACCTATCACTTATTTCTGATAAAATATTCTTATTTAAAATGAAATAAAGTTTAAGAAAAACACATAAGGCTAATATTCAAGATGTAGAATTGATAAATCTGTGCATGGCAGCTTGTGATGTTGAATCTCAACAGATTTAAAGAGACACTGCATGGGGGATTTAGCTAGTTCCAGAGGGGAAACGGAATGTCTTTATTTTTCCAACATGTTCTGGAACAATAAAGGTTTGTCTACACACCCTGTTTTTATTTTCTGGGCAAGACACACAACTTCAGGACAGAGAAACATGCACAGCATTCAAATTATCCTCATGTATCCAACATTACAAGGTTTCAAGGTTTCACTTCTGATGCAGAACAAAGGTAATACACTTTAGAACTAAACCTCCCCAAAATTAAAGGTTTAAAAATATACAAAGGCTTAACATAAAAAATGCACATGTAATGTCTTGCCCTTAAGGCTTTTAATTTTGCACAGAGACTGAACAATTCTTCTATAGCTACAGTACTGAATCTACAGAAGTTTCTATAGTGACGCCTTTGCTCTGCAAACAGTGTATATACATTTGTACGTGGGTAGATGACAGAGTGCTGTCTTCGCCACATCAGTGTTACCAGTGTTTGTGTGGTTTCCTGCATCTCACCGCTGCCTCCTCCACTCAGCCTCATTATTGCTCCGTTTCCCTGAATGTCATTTACATCTTTAAAGCTTTTTGCATCAGTTTCTAGAACAAAGCCTTTATTCTACTGAACAATACATGGATATTTTACTACATTGATATTTAATCCAATGATCTGAAGTCACACAATTGCAATTTTTGCTGTTAAAAGCTGATAAAGTACAAGAAACCTTTTGGGACTTTAACAAATATTCCTTTCTAGAAGCCAAAAAAAAGTTATCAACCTGATGAATATCTAGAAGTAGAAAGGTGAAAATCTGAAATTCATGGCATGATTATGTATTCAGCTATCTTTATTCTAAACCCCTGAATAAAATGCCATGGAACTCATCCACCTTCTAATGGCCACATTTTCTATTTCATATGTGCTGAAATGTAAACTCATCTAAAAGTTGCAGGACATCGTCCCTTGAAGGTTGGAGTTTGACACCTCAATAATAATCAATAACAGGACAATTATTAGTTGTGCACTCAAATAAACCTGGCCTTAAGGGAAAAGCGGCAATAATCATACTGTTGTGGAAATTAACTCATAAGAACTTATATCTGGGATTCTGCCAGTAAAGCACTCCGGCGTTTCCTTGATTTCACATTGTCATCCACCTGTTCAAAACTGAGCTACTAGTTTCTTAGTTCCTATGAACACTAAATGAAACCCAGAGAATAAGAAAAAATAAACACAGCAACATTTCTTGATCAATCCTTCTGTACGCAGCACCTGAGCCAGAAACATATTGTGGTTATGGAGAAGCAGAGAGCAGGACTCTCTAACGTGCCAGGGGCTCTACAGCCTCTGAAACATCTTTTCAATCTACCACAAAGCAGAAGTTGCAGGTAAAAACTGAAAGAAATTCTTGGAAGGTTTTTAAAGAGATATTCTGTTCAAATGCAGAAAAGAAACTGAGGGTGAATTGAAAAGCTACTTAACCAACTGGCAAAGAGTGTGAGAAATCCCCTAACAATGGAAGGCATGAGGTAAATTTTCCGCTGATCAAAACATCAGCGTATCCCAGAAACCAGCACAGCTTTAGAGAGGGCATTTATTGCTGGGGTGGCGGGAAGTAACATACCAATGATCTCTGATGAAACCAGCTACTGTTAATTTGCTTTTGTTTGTGACCAATAATCCAAAAGTATGTCTTGACTTTCTGACTGTCTGGCTCAGTATTTGTTAAAGAATGGATTGTAAAACCCTGCTCTGGATCTTTAAAGCACTAAAAGGTCTTGGGGTGAAATAAAAGTTTTTTGTTGCTTCCCAAGTATGAGCTGTGTTCAGCGCCTAAAAAAGTATTCACCCCCTTGGATGTCTAATCATTTTGTTGCAAATCATTCAGAAACAACAAAAATGTTTAACTAAAACATAAAAAAAATATCTTTAGTGTCAAAATGAAAACAGATTTTTAGAAAATAATGACAAAAATATGTTACATAAAATCAGAGATTACATAAATATTCATTTGTGAAACCAACTTTGGAGATCTGATTCATAAAACATGCATACATTCAGATTGTCTTAAAATCTGATTTATTTAAATGTAAAGTCACAAAACATATGGGCAGATATTCAGTTTTGTAAAATAGCCTTTTCATAATACATTTAATTTCTTACAGCCGTCATTTTGTTCATCGGACTTTGGTCTATGCATTAAGGTGTGTTTATTCAGTTCAATTACATTTATTTATATATTCCTAATTCACTCTAAATATAGCCTTATGGTATTTTACCAAAAAATAAAAAGTAAAAATACAGATAAATGCACTGAAGTTTGCATAAATGTACTTCAAGATACTTTTGCAAGGCACAGTAGGTGATATATATTCTGCTCTCTAAAAACGACACCTTGCTGCAAATCTAAAAACAAGAGCTATCAATATTACTTTTAATAATAAATGTGTATTACAGATTGCTTGTAGCTATTGTAGACACTTTTTTAAAATTATGTGTGTTTGTGCTTGGGTGTAGATGCATGTATTTAGTCAATAATGGAAGATGATCAGACAGATAAAAAAATGATATTGAAGTTAAAGTCTATGTTCTTATATTCCAGGATCTTAGAAATTTTAGGGTATCTATTGGAAACTAGGGGATTTCAGAAATGAATCACAGAGCAAAAATAAGGAGGAATGTGTTTTATAAACTGTTTTGTACATGCATTTTGTTTGACTGGTACAAGAAAAAAAAAATCAACATCAAGTGGAAAGACATCATATTTTTAGCCTACGAAAAACAAGTCATGGAAAATACATCCAAACCATCATCTCTATTGTTAACAGCTTCTTTTCAGTCCTAACTTTCCTCACTCTTCTCTTCTCTCTCTAAAAGAAAAAGCAGAAATTATTTTTTTGAGGGGGAAAGGAGGAAGGGGTTTGAGAGGAAGAGGTGAGGTGGAAATTCCCCTTGTGTATCCCAATCAGTTAGTTCCACAAATCCATCCGTCTGACCCTCTGACTAACACCGCTATCATACTGCAAACCGTCTTGTCAGATGATCCACATGGTCTGACATATAGAAACGGACAAAAGTTTTTGAGCTGTAAAGTTACTGGAAGAGGCGCAATGCACGTGAAGCTGCAGCTGTGCTGCATATCAGATTGTCTGAGGATCAGTAACAAACTCAGTTCTGAAGATAATTACTTGAAACCAGTTATTAACAAAAGCTGCACAAAAAGAAACGGAGCTCTTTTTCTGCAACGTCTTCAATTAAATCAGACTAAACCTTTTTAGAACCATTAGGGTTAATAATGAAAGAGAGACTTTTTAAAATAACTCTGTCTTACATTGTTCAAATTCAGATATGTATAATAAAAAATTGTAATGGCTGATAGATTAATTCACAACATTTGAGTTAATTAGAGGCATTTGTTGTATTGTTAGACAACTCTTAAAACACACTGCTTCTGTCTCTAAAGTGATGAAAAAAAATAGGAAAAATTATGCAATAGATCAGGAAGAAAACTGTAAATCTCCAGAAGTCTGTTTTATTCTTGTGACCAATTTCCAGATAGCTGAAGCTGCTACACTCATCTATTCAAACAACTGTATGTATAAATAAATATCACTGTATAAATATCACTGAAATCTTCCATACCTTTCAGGCAGAATGTTGGTTCTCTGTCCCAAATATCAATATACTAATGATGGTATTACTGAAACTGGTAAAAGATTTGTTATAAATGTTTTGGACAACTGTACTGTGGGCCTATGCAGACAAACTTGATGCTTGCTCTTAATAAACATTATAAAAGGGGAAACATGGATGATTTAGATTATCATCCCAACTGGGAAGTATGCGGTGGCAACATCATGTTCAGAACGTACTTCATAAAATAAATGGCATCATGATGAAAGAATATTATGTAGAAATATTCATGCAACATCTCAAAACATCAGGTGTGAAAGTAGAGCTTGAGCACAAAGGGGTCTCCCAGATGGACAGTGACCCAAAGTAGACGTCCAAATTAGTCACGAGGTGAACTAAGGACAATACTTTTGGAGAGTTCATCATAAATCCCAGGTCTCAATCTTATAAAAAACAATTGAGCAAACATGAAAAGGCATGTGCAAGAACAGCGGCCTGTGGTGGGTGTAAGTGAGTCAGGTCAGGCCTGACTCACTTACACCAGTTTTGTCAGGAGGAAGAGGGCAAATTCCAGTGAGAAGCTTGTGGGAGGATAGCTAATAAGACCATACTACCGAACATTAAGGATATATGTATGCAAACTTCTGAGCAGTTCTAAAGGCATATGTATATAAATATATATATATTGTTATGAAATCAAGCAGATACATTTTTGTAACCCTACCTGAGTTAAATCTGATTTAATTTCAATATGTAAATACCTTATTATGTTTTTTAGATTGTGGTAATATTTACAAAATAACAGCAGTTTCAAAAGGTATGGCAAAAAAACCCTCTTTTAACCTACAAATAATATATTAGTTTGCTCACAGACAGGTAAGGTCACTAAAGAAAACATTAGCTGCATTTCCCTTACATATGTGCACAAAGCATCACACAAGTCACATGATCAACAACCAGATATTGTCACTGGTGCAGAAGAAGGAAGATAATAGTGCAGACTGTTTTATAATTACTTTTGCATGAAAACAAACTTATTCACATTTGATTTTAATTGCATTTCTTCTTGTTTAAAGGTTTTGTTGGCTCTAGTGGCCTTTATTTGAAAGGAAACAGGGTAATGAGAAAGGGGGAAGACATGCAGCAAATGTCGCCAGGCCGGGAATTGAACCTGCGACCTCAGCCACGAGGACTAAGGCCTCAATATGTGGGTCGTTCTTTGCCCCTGTGCCTCCACTGCACCAAAATTGCATTTCTTCTTTAATGGAAAAACCGAGATTGTAAAATTGTGCTTTTTTGACATTAGCTGAATATTGACAATGCAGAAAAAATGTTTCCTTTGCAGATTTCTGAAATAAAGCAATTCTAATACAGCCAAAACATTCTTTTCAAAATTTCTGTGTTTCTATTGAGATATTGTTGTTGTTTTTTTTTTGTTTTTTTTTTTTAAGATTTCAAATTGTGCGATTAGGTGGTCTAAGGAAACACAGCTATTGTCACCATATTGTTGGAGTTGTTTTTTTTATTGGCCCCAAGTTTTTAGAATTTTGGGAAGAAAATACCAAACTGTAGATGCGTATTTCTAATATCCTGAGTTAAAACAAATACAGTTTTGAAATAATTATTTAACTTATAAAAAGAAATCAGTCTGGGCCTGTGTGGAAAAAGAAAGGCCCCTACACCTATTAACTAAGGTTTTGAGCAAGAATGGATTCATAGCATCTAAGTTGAATGTCTAAATCTTAATTTTATCGTTTTTGAGCCAAGTAGAGTTGAATCTGCTGGTGTAATTTTTATCTTTATTTGTGCTTCGTGACTCTAGCATGCTTGTGCTTGAGGTTAAAATTTGATAGTAGACATTCACCTTCAGGATTTTGTCATATAAGACAGAACTGATATTTCTGTCAGTTAGGAACAGGCATCCACATCCTGAATCAGCAGAGCAGCCAAGATCATCAGACTACCAGCATTCTGTTTGTCGGTTTGATCTAGATTTTCTAAAATGTGCTTTCTTTACACCAGCTGCAAGGAGACTCACACATAAGTCTGGTCAGACAATCTAATATTTTCAAAAAAGTCTTAAGGATCATCAAGATGTTTTCACCGTGAATCATAATACCAACTATTACTCTGGCAAGTTCAGTCTCAAGTTCTTGGGATGTTGTTTTGGGTTCCTCTGAAACCTCTTGCATTAGTCATCACTGTATTCCTTAAGTAGTTTTGGTAGGCAGGCCACTCCTGGGAATGTTCATCGCTGTTCCATGTTTTGTCCATTTGTGCTTTGCTCTGTGATTCACTGGAGTCCCAAAGCTTTGTAAAGATGGATCTGTTACCCTGTGCAGACTATTAGATTTGTTTTTTTAAATCTTTTAACCTTCTTGCTGTTGTAAGATGGGTTCTATCAATAGGTAGTTTTTGACTCATCATGTCTGGAAGTAAGCAGGCCTACTGTATGTGTGGGTAATGAAATTTGACTCACAGTTAAATCACAATTTTAAAAAGAAGAGCAGATGCATTTTCTCCTGGGCCTGGTCTGGAGAAAGTAACCCTGTCATACTGTGTTTATCCAAGGATACTTGAACATGCAGATGGCAGCCACTGTTAATATTTAAAAAAATGAAAGTGAGTGATAAAATTAAATTATGCCTAGACTTTTATTACCCTGTCAGTGAAAATGACAGACAATGAAAAGGTCTGCAGAGGGATCTTTGTTAATGGGAACCTGGGGGTGGAACCTGTTGCTCAGTATCAGGATCTTACTAGTTTCTGTTTGGATGAACTCTCCATTAAGAGCTGTTGAGTGCGATTAAGTTGGTATGTCCAAAATCCCTTCTCTGAATAATTTGCTTTGTCTTCAGTGTTCTCCAGACGTGGCCTTTCTATCCTTGTTGGCTCTGACAGTTTGGTTGGGGTAAGACTCGTACAGTCAAAAATACTCAGAGAAGTCAGAGATTTTTGGATTTTGGTTGTATCTTGGGAAAGGACAGGGAGTTTAGATAAAACCTTGGTTGAGGCATTGCTCTTTCTAGTTAAGGCCCGGGTATTGTCGGGTTCAACCGTCTCAAATAAGGCTAGGGTTAATTACAAACGGAAATAGCGAGACAGGGCGTGTGTGTGTGGAAATGTGTGTGTGTGAATTTTTGTGTATGGATCAGTCTCTGGGTGTGTTTGTCAGTCAGTGTGTACAGACATGTGTTTGTCTGTGGTTTTTCGGTGTGTGTGGGCCTCACTGTGGTAAGTGACTGTTGCGCATGATCTGTGACGGCAGCATCACCTCTGCTCCTGTCTGTTTCGCTCTAATGGGTGTGTGTGAGGAAGTTTAAAGTATATATGTTCTCTCATTTTTATTTAATTAAAAATAAAAAGTGTGATTACACTGTATCACAGACATTGTTTGATGACTTGGGACAATTAGTCCTTTGTTTAAATTTGGAGGAGCTTAAAGCCTTGATTAAATATCTTATTTGAGTCACCGTAAACTTTTACTTGTCTTATCCTATTCTTTTTAAAACGTAGCCAAGTGTTTTATCTGTTTAAATATAAATATAACTACTTAATTAGAAATGCTCTTGAACATACATACATACATAAAAATTGTCAAAATTGCATATTTAGAACCAGCTCTCTTGTAGGTTGTGACAATACAAAAATGATTTATTAGTGGAAAAAATATAATACACTAAGTAATTATTTGTTTTTGCCTCAGATTTGTTGGATAACGTGATGTTAATACTTGGTAAAACTCTCTTTTCTGGAAAAGAATATTGAAATCTTTACATGAAACATAATTTTTGATCAGTTGTTTTTGTAAAATCTTTAGATCTTCTAAAGTTATCTTCATTACCGACATCCTCAGTTCACCCCACATGTTTTATGTATGATTTAGGTTTATGGAACTGAGAATTTGTGTCTGAATAACTATTTCTGCTTTTATTAGGCCACATATTACATGTTGTTATCTAGCAGACTGAAGGTACTTGAAGATTTAAAGGGAAGGTTGAGGATGAGGCCCACTATGTCACAGATCCTCGACCACACATAACGTGCTTAACTTTTTATCACGTTTTCATGTTTGTGATGGTAGGACAGAAAAGACTTCGACCTAACCTGCCTCTGTTAAAATTGCAGTGCCTTCAGATTGCTTCTTATGGGTTGTTATGGACACATGGTGACCTGAAAATGTACTTTCTTTACTTCAGCTCACAAACTAGTGAGATTTGGAGATGTTTTTACTCCCCTTACTATGAGAAATAATTAAAGGATCCTTAAAATGAATCAAACTAAAAAAAATGTTTAAAAATACATTATGTAAAAATGTTTTTAAGATAATTAAATACTTTAAATCAGGTGCCTTGTTTGTAATTCTCAATATTACAAAACCAGGCACCTGGTTAAAAGTTAAGAAAAAATATTATGTTTGAAGTTCCAGGACCTTCTCTCCATCCAGAGCCTGAGTAGTCAACCATTCTGATGTAAGACAACATAAGCCAATTTACAGTATATTAGCAAAACATATTGGCACATATAAATTAATATAAATCAGGCTCTTTAATTCTTTAATCTAACTATATAAAATGTCGAGACACTGTGAACACATAAAACCAAAGTCAAATTCCTTGTTTATGCACAGAAACCTGGCAATTGAAGTTCATTCTTAAGAGATTAGATAATCGTGTCCCTTCTAAAATATCACAAACTAGTGAAACTAAATTTATAACTTTGTAATAAATTTAACTTGGTGACCATTTAAAATGAATGTAATTTTAAACGGTCACTGATCTTGGAAAGAAACTTTTTTTACCAGTCGGGTCGAGTTTTTTGATCTGTCTTGTCTCTGTTTGTCTCCTGTGTTTGTAACGGCACGGCACACCTACTCAGGGTGTGTTTATGTGTGCTTTGTGCTTTGTCTGTCTTTGCCCACACTGTGTCTGTCTGCTGTGTGTGTATTTGTCCATACTTATGCTTAAAAACTTAAGAGCTGCTTATTAGTCCTGAAATCCCTCTTGCTTTCGATTGTGTCTGCCTCATTGTGACTCATTCTGCGGCACTGTTCCTCGCTAATCACAGTTGGATTAAATGTGATAAGTTCTCCTTGTTGTGCTTGTTCAGTAACAGACGGAGGTTTTGATAGGGAAAGGAGAGGCACTGAGCCAGACAGACGGCGGTGGCTCAGAGATCACAGAAAAAAAAATGTGACTTTTAACTCCGTCTGATTTCACATTTTGGTATTTCTCAATAAGGATGCAAAGTCACTACACTGCTAAAACAATGATGGCTGCTATAGCTACACAAAACAGGAAGTTTGGCAGCAGTTTATTAATTTCAGCATTTAAACACAACATATTATTAAAGCATATGTGGCCATCTGTCTATGGAGAACAAAAATCTCACAATGAGCTGATTCATTAATCACCTTAAAACAACACAGCACTGAAACTGAAATGACGCTATGTCACTCTCCCAAAATCAAAAGACAGACCGTTTTTTTGACATCTCAGTCAACCTAAACCAGCCTTATTGAGAAATATGTAGCCATTGTACTTTGAATTTTTTTTTTTTTCAGAAATGGAGATAAGGGGTAGGATTAAATACGTGTTCATTTCTTCCTACTCCTTTTAAAACAGAATAGTAATATTAAGCTAATTATTTTGTTCTTGGTTATGTATGCACATGCTTTCATTTTGTTCTACTAATTTTTAAAAATAGATTTTAAAAAATGTTCTTGTTTTTAAGGTGTTTTAAATACATAAAGACAAAATAGGATTTGAGTATTCTTTAAAAGTGCACGTACTTTAACACCACACTTTTTGCTATTAGAACGCAGGTAGTTTTATTTCATTTTTAAACTTGCCATTAACCCTTTTAAAAATGTTAATGTATCGTTGGGAAATTTAGGCATCCTCAAGATACGGACTACAGATCCAGTAGTGGTCTAATGTCAAAAAGCAGTAAAATGTCTATTTTCTTTTTATGTTTGAATGAGTGTGCATTCAGTGAGTAAGTTAAAAATCAGAATAGTGATGAGTAAAATGCTATAATCAAGATGTAATGTGCCAAATCAAAGATGAAGACATCTAGATATAAGATAACAAAAATAATTTCATGTGTCTTGCTTTTAGACTGCTGCCCTATAAAAGTTTTAGACAAAAAAAAATTCCACATTCACAGATCACTACCCTAATAAAACTGATTCATTATTTCTGCAGGATAGGACAAGTGTTTCTAATAAAGATGTCTCCACTTGGAACACCTTTTTATGCTGGAGTCCATCAGGTTCAATATATAGTAAACATATAAAACTGTCCCTCGGATTCTGTTATTACAAATGGTGTGTGGGCTTTATTGCAACACACTGTTTGCTAATAATCAGTGTTTCACCCACTTTCATGTATTTACATGCCCACAGGGGAAGTTGGAGCTTGCAGCCCTGTCCCTGCTGCAGATCGATGAATACATCTCAGCAATGTGAACGTCTTCTGATTCTTCTTTTACATTTCATGCTGACATCTAAATTGTGTTGGACTAATAACCTAAGTTAACAATAAGAAGCAGCTCAGCAGTAGGACATGTATTTCTTTTTAATTCAACTTTTATCCACGGCATCCTCCATATTTCTTTGGATGCATGCTAAGTCTCATTGTTTATGGCTTTGCAAGATACTAACCCTGACATGTACAGCTAACACAGTCCATAAAATTCATGTTTATTTTTTTATCATAAATGTTTCAGAAAAATCCTGCAGTATTTTTGATATGAGTGATATGACTCACTATTCAGGGGCAGAGAAGAAGTATGAGTAATGGAAATTTTTAAGTTTCTGGAGGAAGAAAAAATATATACTGCAGATTATATCTTAACAATTTCACAATTGTTATTGTGAAATCTGGAGATCAAAATGTAAACACTGGTAACAAATAATAAACAGAGATAAATCATAGTTTAGTATTTGTGAATCCTTTATTTTTCACGTAAAAAACACAAGACTAACTTCTATGCTTTTTGGCAGTGGGAACAATATACTGTAGGTCACAAAAGCTTTAAAATGATAGTTAATAATGGAGTTTATGCACCTTCGTCGCAGATTATCCAAAACAATTTTTTGATCTGCAATATCTTCTCAACACTAACAACGGTCACAACAGGTGTACCAACAGGCAAACTGATGTGTTCAGATAGATAATATTCTAATTAGACTTTTTTGATGCTTCAATTGATTAGTTTTGTTATTGGTCATACTTTTTTTTTTTAGTTCCACTGATCACAGCATAATTAATAATTAATTTTGTCTAACTTTCCTATGTGATAACTGTATTTATATTCTGATAAAAATATTATCACTCAACAATAACGTGACATAAATGTAACATTTTTTTGCAGTAGTGAAAGAAATATCTTTAAGAAAACATTAGTAAAACAACATGATCCAACAGGTAAAGCTCTAACGTTATCAAAATTGTTGTGGTGGCTTTGATCAACACATTGGATTTCCCCCCCAATAGTCTGATCTATGTCACAACAAAACAATCTGGAGACGATAGACAGGATTTTTAATAAACCATCTTTCATAAGAACTGAAAGGATTAAGAGCTTTCAAACAGAAATAACTGATGAAGACAAGCAGCTATGCATGAGTACCTTTGAGTTTTGTTTGTGTCTTGGGTGAACGCCTCTGAGTATCATGTAATGACAGCCTTGATTTCAGTGGCTGACAGAAGGTGGAATCTGAATTCTGAGGAAAACCCAAATCACGGTTTGTGCAACCAGAGGATTAACTTGACGCTGACGCACCTCAATTAGCAAAAAAATAAAATAAAATAAAATAAATTAGTGTGTAACCCATCAACACTCAGCTTTGTAGTCATTGGTGTCTCATTTCAAAATGTGCCTAGAGACTGAAGTTAAAATTAGCAACAGGTGCCAGAAATTATACAACATGGATGTGCATTACATATTCCTAGTAATGTAACAACAAAATCCACCACAATTTAATTCCAGTTAGATATTAAAACCAATTTTGTTTAATCTGTTGATAAATTATTACTTTACTCTATTTGCTTTTTCATTTGTGAGCAATATGTGTGTGTCCTTAGGGCTATCACTGCTCATTGTTATTTATTATTGTTGTATGCTTATTCTTATTACTTTATTTATCTATTTAGGACAAACAGGACCCCCTCTCCCCTTATCAGATCAAAAAAGTATTACTATCTATTATCTTATCTATTTTCTATATGGGTGATCTGGCTACCTCCCATAATTAACCTGCATATGAGGTTAATTGTGGGTTTAACCTCATATGCAGAATGGTTGTTTGTCTAGTAGTCTTTTTGTCCACTTGCTATAACCCCACCTCTTCTCATCTTGTTTTTGTAATATTATGAGTCCTGATTCTTTATCCTCTGCTCGGCTCTACTACATTCTGTTTCCATACTTACTTTCTTTGTTAAAGTCATACTTCCCTTTCCTTCCTCTGTTGTTTCCTTTAATTCTGCCCCCAGCTTCCAGCCCCACTGCCCCCTACACCGACCCCCACTCTCCTTCCTTCTTTCTCTGTCTGTGTTGTGTCTTCCTTAGTTTGTCCTTTTATCCTTCAGAAGACGAAGAGAAGGAAGAGAGCGAAGGCCTGTTTGAAGTTGGCGTCTGTCCCAAAACCAGTGGACACACCTGGAGGGCAAATTGATGGTGTTGTTCTCGTGTGGTACTCACACACACACAAAGGCCCCCACTCATTTTCTCACAGACACTCTCTCCGACTGTCTCTCACACACGTTTCTATTCTCACTTCAAAGCCCCATGACTACAGGGCTCTGAAAGACTAAATACAGTTTACCTTCAGCTCTACTGACTGATCGACTTCCTCTCCACACACACACACACACACGCGCGCACTACCGGAAACACGCGCATGTGGACACAAAAGCAAAGTCTGCACATGCAAGAAAGTCTGATGACAATATGTTTTGGAACTAAATGACCCCCTTTCTGATACAAGAGACAAGTTTGTTTTGTGCTCAGTGTGCATCTGTGCATGTGTTCATGTTTACCCATGTCTCTGTGTCACTTCACACTCATCAGAGGTTCCCGTCTGCGTATCACCATAACCGTTACATCATGAGTCTCCTGACAGAGCTAAGTATACCAATGTTTACAGCTTTGTGTGTCATCTGCATATTCTAAAAGTTAAAATGGTAATGAGAAAAACAAAATTGCAGCATCCATCCATTTTCTGTACACCCTTGTCCCTTAGCCTATCTCCAGCTAACGTTCCAGGCAAGAGGCAGGGTCAACCCTGGACAGGTCGCCAGTCTCAACACAGAGACAGACAGGACAAACAACCAGACACACATGGTCACACCTAGGGAGAATTTGGAGAGGCCAATCAACCTGACAGTCATGTTTATGGACTGCGGGAGGAAGCCGGAGTACCTGGAAAGAACCCAATATGCACAGGGAGAACATGCAGAACCTTCTTGCTGCAAGGCAACAGCTCGACCAACTGCGCCACTGTGCACCCAGAAACATTACAACAATTTTTCAAAATTGTTGTAATTTTTGTCAGCGAGGACCATTCATGGGCCTCGCTGACAAAAATGTGTGAATGGAATTTTTTTTTTCTAAGCAACATGATCTCACACTCTTCACAAAAAGTAATTTTTAAAATAATTTAATTCTAATTTTCGATGGATTAATTTGTCAACTTCTAGGACATCACAATATTCTAGTTTGGTTTTAATTTATACCTCAACACATCTTGCAAAACAATCTGCTGGGTTTAATATTTTCTTAGCGTCTAGGCAAAACATTTTTAATTTGTAATAATGAAAAGCATAAGTCATCTGACGTGACTTGCTAATCAGTTGAGTAGTTCGGTATTGTATTGTATTTCTAAGTCTGATACGACTTAAAGAATATCTGAAGAAATGTTGAAGGCTGAAACATTCGGTGGGAGACTTAAGACCAAGCATTTTATTTTAAAAAAATAAAAGTAAATTGAGACCCGGCATGATTTGTCATGGGTGCAAATTAAAGATGAGATGATCGTTTCAAAATCAGACAACATCAGACCAGGATTTCCTCAAAGGAAATGTTGCATCACATGAGAGGAAACAGCTGAAGGTTTACTGTTAGTAGACATTTTCTGAGGCGCACTGTGAGGTTTCAGATGCCGATTGAAAATTCCCATGGATGTCATAAGACGATCCTGTCTGCCCTCGTGTTTGTGTTTGTTCTCAAATACACACACGTGAACACAAAGTAAAAGCAGACAGACTTGAAACTGGGTGACTGACTTGTATTTTGTAAACATCTTCTATTTACACTGGCCAATCAAAGCGCAGATCCATGACATGGATGCACAGGTAAGTCTTTGCCTGTAGTTGTAAGATGCACAAGAAGGTGGATTTACACACATGGATGCAAAAAGAAGCAAACACATCTTTACACCTTTACATAAGCATACCAATAATTTTGTCTTGCATACACATTCACTTTCAGAACTGTGTGATCAAATCCAATTGTAAAAAAATGGCAGTTGAGCTCCTCTAAATCCACAACAGACATTTGTTTTGACTGTATATAGTTGTGGGAAAACATTTACTCCCATAGAGCTCTCTGTAGTTTTGGCTTTTATGTCATAATTTTTATATTAAAGAAATATAACCTGAAAAATCAAAACCAACTAGAGCCTATGTGGAAAAGTAATTGCACCCAAACCTAATAAGTGCTTGTGACTCTGTGTTGCAACAATACTAAGTAGGTCACTGTCAATGACTCTTGTACATAGACCTTACTTTTTTTTTTGCTGTTTTAATTTAGTCACATCAAGACTCAATGAAATATCACACATCTTCATTGAATGTATGTCAGACTTGTTTAGGCCACTCCAAAACTTTTATTTTTTTTTTATTTTTTAGTCATTCAGAGATAGATTTGGTGGTGAGATTTTGATCTTTAGGTGTTTCTTGTAACAATGAAGAGTATCAAAACATGCTAGTGTGTGGCTTTTTTTTCTGCAAAATTGACTCTTCTTTGTAGCTGATGGTTCTGAGTTATTAACAAAGGAAGGCGCCGACAGAAACCAAAATGAAAACACTTCAAGGCTGAGGATTATCAGTCACTGTCAACAATAGTGTCAAAGAAAAGAGTTGCACAAGCAGCAGCTCAACTCCTTTTGTCCTGGCACTCTCCCTGCTGATGGGCAGGTAGACGTTATTTAAGGCAAGTGTCCTTGACTTTTGACAAGCAATCAAGAGCCAATGATTAGCTGTGATGGTAACAACTGAGCCCTCTCTTGTTTTAGTCATCTTTCCTTACTTTACCCCCCACCAACCAAGATATGTATATTTTGTTAAAGCAAGACCAACAGGATGAAGCAACAGGATGTATATCATAACTTCTAACTAAATGACCAAAACAGTAAACTTTCTGGAAACACCACAGACTCATGAGTATTGAATGAGTACTCCAAATGAGGTTAGTGGACTTCTCTAAAACACGGAGACTTTCCTGGAAAATTGCTTTGTAACATGATTTGGGTAACTGACTACGCTCGCTCTGACTACGTATTAACATCAACAATCAAGTCTTCGGTCAGTGCCGTACACACAGCAAATAAAAGAGTCAGATCATGTGTAGAAAAATAAAAACAATAATGATGTAGTGATAATTTAACTCCTATGTAAAACATGACATTGTGCAGTAAGCACTTCTTTAATTCACTTCCTTTCAAAACTCTAAAACTACATTAAAATCAGTTAAACTCCATGTAAACACTGATTTAATGTAGCAGAAATGAATGGAGAATTCTCAGTGTGTGATTCTGTCTTGATATATCTGAGCTTTTATGTGCTTGAGAGTGTGTTCTTCTGTCAAAGCTGTGAATTATGCTGTATTGCATATCAGTGTGTGTCCTTGGTTGAAGATGAGTTGTTTGAGAAAGGGAGGGGAATTCAGCCCAATCCTGATGGAAACTGGCAATCTTTAAATCACTCTTTAGTTTTGGCCCTGAGGTCACGGTAAAATCTACGCTTGGAGATTAAATGAAAACTCACTCTCCCTATCAGTCTCTGTTCATCTGTCACTAAGAAGGGAGGGAGGATCATTAAGTGAATAGAAATAGATGGAGGGAAATGAAGACGATACCAAAAAGGACATAACAGATACAGTGAATTGGAGGAAAGATAAAAAAAAGAGTGAACAGAGAATACCTGAGAAGAAATATGGACAGAGAAGGTGAGAGAGAAGGAAAGGGAGAAAGGAATAAATAAGAAATAGCGACTGTGAGGATTTGACAGTGTTGAAAGGAGAACGATGAATGAAAAGGAAAAGGAGGGAGTGAGATTGGAAGTGGAGGTGTTGAGAGTTATTGCAAGACTGATTAGAGAAGAGAGGGAAGGTCGCAAACATAGACACACATACATCTTATTCAGAGGCCATCCCAGTACCGTCCCTCCTTCGCTTCTCTGTCCCATTTAATCTTTCTTTCTGCTTGCTAAAAATTTGGGGGATTTCCTTTTTGAGACAGTTGCCTTGTCACACTTGACTGTCCCCCTTGTCAATATAGGGATAGTGATTTGAGATGAAGAGCTTCAATGTGTTTTTTTTTTCACCTCCAAGTTGTTTTTAAGTAGTACCTTAAACAATGGTGGCTTTGCAAAATGTTCTGCAAAATCATGCTCTCTGCACAGACTGCAGCCCAAACCGAGTTGAGAATCTTGAACTCTTGCCAGTGAAGCTTTTACCTGTCAGGAAGACAAATACATGCTTTCCTTAGCGTCAGATTTCAAAGACTTTCAGAAAGACAATAGGAAACAAAAGAAGACTTTTATTTGGGTTAATAAGTTCAGTGATTGATGACATTAAGTTTTTGGTCATGTTTACATCTTTACTGCATCTGTCTCCAGGTGTGGCTATAAGGGAAAGCCCTGTTGATGCCGCTACCATTTTGCTCTTGATATCAAATGTCTGAGTCTCTTACTCATCAGATGCCTGTCTGGGTATTAATGACTCACACAAACAGAAAGGGATGAACAGTGTACAAATAGATCCATTCCTCACCCACACACAGGGAATTTATTTGCTGATTGCTGTGTGCCTATGGTTTCTTGCACACACACGCATACACGCACACGCACACACACAAACACACCAACACATGGACGCGAACAAGCACGCAGACTGAGGGCATTCCCATGTGTGAGTGACTCAGCGTCTGTTCATAGCAGACAGGCAGAGGAATGTAAACAGCAGTAGTTGCTAGTTGAAATCCCTCCAGAATGCAAGGCATACTATAGACTATTGGCTTTGCTTCTGCATGGACATGACAGATACTAGATGCTGTTTACTCTCTGCTATGATGCTTTTGTGCATCGTGTGACTTTTTAACACAACCCTGCTGCTCCGCATTCTTTCCAAAATCAGGCTAGAGAGTGAGCTTTTGAAAAATAGCAAAAAAACAAACAAAAAAAATGACACCTGACTGACAAGTGAACTGTCATGTAAAAATTGATTTGAGTTTCTATAAGTTTTTGGTACTTCTTAAAGTGTAAATTTAAACAGTTCCATGCACTGAAAGTACTAGTGTTTAACTAAATGTCACGACAGTATGGTATTAGACAGATAATCAGTGAAAAGATCAGACATCTTGCAAAACATGAGGGGGGTGTGAGCAGCACATACATAAGCTTGATTGACAGCACTAAGACACACCTTGTATTTATTCAGATGTCAATAATAGCTCAGGAAGAAGGAGTTCAATCTTTTCACTGATTGTTTCTCTTATTTCACTGTCACAAAATGGTGACAGTTTTAACAAAATATGTAAAAAGCACTTTTTTGTAATAGTTAGCTTTAAGCATCCCCAAATGTTGCTACCTTTATTCAATTATTTTTCTGCATAACGTGACTTTTGCTTATTTCTAGATTTTTTGTGGAGCCTGTCTAAAATATTCAAAACAAGAAGCAGCTTTGGAAGCTCAAGTGCCGAGGTTCACTGCTTATATATGCATACTGAGGTACACTTAATGTTTGAACTAATATGCATTTAAAAATGTTTTTTGAAGTGTAGTTTAAGTTAAACATTTTATATACCTATGATCAAATAATTCCTAAAGCTGCTATTACTCTGTTTCTCATTTTGCTACTTAGGCTGGCATACTAGAGACATATTTCACGTGAACCTAAACTTAAAGAAATAAAAGACATCTTGCAAAACATGAAGTTCTGTCATGTCTATGACATATTTATGTGTTACTAAAGTGACACAATTTTTGAAAAAAATGATAAACTACCTGAAATGCACAGTGTGTCACCACTTAAGGAAGAAGTGAATTGTTTTTTTTGTAATTGTGACTGCCTCTTTTTTCACATAAGTGTTCTAGATGCAGTTTATGAGTGCCTTCAGGTGGAGGAATTATTGAGAAAATAGGTCATGATGACCTGCTGTTAGAACTGATTCAGGGAAACAAATGTTTATACCCACAGACACAGCACCATAAAATCATAAAAAGCATGAATAAAAGTACTAGAAAACTGTGTTTATACATGCTTCACCCATGAGGAACAACAGAAAATATAAATGTATATAGAAACTCATCTAGAAACAAACATACATTTTTTTATCTTATTCAGTAGCACCAGCCTCTCCGGTAGTGACTACTGGATGTGAGTTAAAGTGAAGACTGAGGGGGAGAACTCTGCACAGTTAATTGTTCTGTCAAAGTCTGTGTGAGTGTATGACACCTGTGTGAACAGAAGTTCCCACTCATTCATTCATTCATTCATTCAGTCATTCATCTCCATCCGTGCTGCTGCAGGTGCTTCAAACTCAGTCCTTCATTCAGAAAAATAGGCTGTGGTGGAAAAACAAAAGGAAGGATGTTGCACTTCAGTGTGGCATTGAATGGATGCATTGTGTCGTTGCAATGCTACATCCACCTCACGTTTCTCACACTTTTCATTTTATTGTGGTCGGAAGGCTCAAGTTCACAATGTTGGGAAACAATAACTGAGTTCACTTCCACTGAACATATTGCATTTGGTTTGCAGTGACACAAATCTACTACAAACCAAATCTTTTGGTGAGCGGCTAACAAAAATAGGTCAGACTACCCCAGTGTGGAGATGATCCCTCACTGAAGTCTATTATATCTAAGAAATATCAATTCACCAGACAGTACATAACTTTGGAGACACTGAAAAGTGGTTCTTGCATATTCATCCCCTCTAAATCAAGTCATTAGCTGCAGTTACAAGTCCAGTTCTTTTTTAGATATGTCTTTGACAGCGTTGCACATCTTTATATGTGCATGTTTGTTTTTCCATAATAGTTGGAGATCAGTCAGATTGAATGTATATCTGTGAACAGCAATTTTCAAGACTTCCCAAAGACTCTATTTAGATCTAGACTTTAATTCTAGTGGCCTTTATTTGAAAGTAGCTTGACAGGAAATAGGGTAATGAGAGAGGGGGAAGACATGCAGCAAATGTCACCAGGCCGGAACCTGCGACCACCAGCACAAGGACTGAGGCCTCCATATGTGGGCTGTGCTTTGCCCCTGCACCACCACAGCGCCCCATTATTTCAGTCTTTTAATTCAGTCATCAAAAAAACTTGACAATTCAAAGTAATTTTTACCTCCGTTTGTGTAGTTTTAAATCCTACGTAACTCTGAAAAACAGCAAAAAGCCCAGTGTTAATTTAACTCTTTCAGTGTTCATATAGTCCACACTCTTCAAAGTGTTGATATCAACTCTGTGAGAGTTAAATCAACACTGGGCTTATACTCTGAATTATATTGTTAACTCCCACAGAGTTGATATCAACACTTTGAAGAGTGTGGACTATATAAACAATGAAAGAGTTAAATTAACACTGGGCTTTTTGCTGTGTGCCTATCATATAAATGTAAAATTGTTTGGTTAAACTAATTTCAATTGTATTCCTTTTTTAGGTTTTAGAACATAAATTCATAAAAAAAAATTACTATTAGAGAAGGAATTCATTTTCTTGGGTGAAATATTTAATATTTTAAAGAAAGACAAATAGATTAGTTGCTTGGAGCCATATAAAGGAACTTTTTAAAATGTTATAATCTTACCAAAATTGTAACTTTTGGTAATTATATGTAAAACTCACAGTCAATGCATGTTTTTCTGGCACTGGTCAAGATTAAATCCAGATTACGCTGCTCCGCTTAATCGCACACAACATGTTCACTGGTCTACTTCGGTGGTTAAGATGTTGTTGTTTGGAGTTTGCAAGGTGTGGCTTCCGCTCCTGCACTGACGTAAAACATGGGCCAATCAAAGAAAGCACTGCGCTGTCAATCAAATTGCTTCCGCACAATACACGGCTTAGCGCGGTTTGTACTATCCTTGAAATGTTAAAAACAGAGAAGAACTGCCTAGGATCTGCAAATGGAGACAAATCTGGCTTGGGCGGACTGAAGCAGAACCAGTTAAAGCCAGATTAAATGGTACAGATATTGTGCTCTTTCACTAATCCTCCAGTTATAGAACATTTCAAACTCATACAGCATTTCAGCAGCTACAGTATCTTTCATCTCCACCGTACATTTCCATGTATGGTTTGGAAATTGTAGATGCTGAGAGTTAATAGCTAAGTAGCATTGACCTGATGAAATATATTTTTAATGACTTCACACAAATCCAAGATTGACTCAAAGACGTAAATAACACTTACCTAATATATGCTGATGTGTACCTTTCTATTCTTCATAGATGAGTCGCAGGTGTCCCATTTAGGGCCCAGCTGCATCCTCCTAATCTTCATGGTCTCCCTTTCTCCACACCCAGGACACTCATGACCACATGTGCCAACTTCTAACCTCAGCTTGAGTCACCTTGTCCTGAACTAGCCACAACTCAAGCCCCCGGCTCAGTGGCCCCGGCCTCCACAACTCCCTATGCTTAACCCGCAAGCACGCTATCCTAAGCTGACAATTAGCGGTTACTCTGTGATGAGACATATGTTCTGAAAGGTATTACAGTATCTCTTGGATATTTGAACCTTTCTTTTTTTGAGTCCACGAGGAGTGTTTTTGCAAAGTTTTAGCTTACTGATGCGCAGGATGACTAATGTGTGGTCAGACAAGACAGAAAGCAACACCAGGAATTTTCAAACATAGATTTGGGTGTCGTTTAATTTTTACTGGTGGTATGATTTCACTTGATTGATGCTCCTACAAACACACCAGCACTGACTAAGAGTCAATAGAAACTGAAGTGACAGTTGACAGATTTACAATCACTTAATCTTAGCTGACTCAATGGAAAATAATAGTAAGGTAGCAGCATTTTGACATTCATCTTGGAAAAAGGTTGCTAAATATCTTACATTACCTCAATTGCTAAAATCGATGAAATTATTCATTAGTTTGCATTGTGTAAATAAGCAACAATCTTAAAAATTATTTTAAGATTCAGTTATAAAACATTGTTTGATCATTTAATCAATAGATCATTTTATCTTTCATTGGCTCTGAAGGTTCTTTTAAAGAGCTAGAGCCACATACTGCAAATGTTTCACATTTGAGTTGTTTTTTAAGCAGACCGGTGAGGATACTTACATGTTTACAGTAGAACTACTACTAATAAAATATTAACATTATTTCCATCATTATTATTAATGTATACTGATACAAATGTTTCTATATCCGCTTAGAACAAAAGATGCCTAGTAAATACTTTTACATAAAAGTTCAGAGTTAAGGACTTTTTCAAAGCTTCGTCCAGATTCTCACTATTTTAAAACTATAACCACACCAACACATTTCAGCTCAAGTATAACCATGAAATCATAAAATAAACCCAACAATGATTCAAAGGATATTAACACACAAACATGCTCACTCACATGAGTCGGTGTACGCACATGCTGAGAAAAAGTGTTGTGGCTGAATGTTCTGGCCCACCAGCTAACTTTATTGAGAGCTCTGATGCAAGCCAGTTTTACTTAGCTGTATTTACATTAATTAAGTGTATTTATAGTGCCAGTGCAAAAATAAGTATTCACTCAAGGATCTTTGAAAAAGAAAAAATCAATTCAATTTGCTGGTACAGACAGATTCCAAGACAACTCAAACTTGATACTACTATCTTTGCATTGATAGAAATGATTAAAGCTTCAGGTAATAGAATTATGTTTTTAGATTGTTGACATGTTTTCCCTGATACTCTCTCCCTATAAAAAAAAGTTGGTGAGTTCTTCATATAGAAGCTTTAGCATTAGTTTTGGAGTTTTGTTATGATGTTTTTCAAACCCCATGACATTAGCTAATGTGTACATTTTGACATTCATACAAATTTCCTGCTTTGAAGTTTCTGCATCTTGCAGCAAGTGCGACACACAAACCTGCAAATGTTCTGAGCATACTCATTTATCAAGATGATCAAAACATGTACACACAAGTACATCCATAATGCAGCAGAAGGCATTCACAAGCTCAAAACCGAATCTGTGCGTGTATGTCTAATAAACAGGCCTATAAATAACACAAAAGGAGAAGACAAATAGCATTTCTGGTGTGGTTTTGTGTTTTGTCGCTTGAAGATCCTGCAGACACACAAACATCCCCAAAAGTAATTACCGTCTCCACGGGACAATGATGACTGACGAGTCCTCCTCTCAAACAATTGCAGACATAAGAGGGGATGGATACATTGTCTCTGGTTTTTGTTTTGCCCCCACTGGATTTGCATTACATCACATGAAAATTATTATAGAAATACAAAAAAGAAAAGAATATATTACAAACGTTTTCCCAGGCCAGAACAGATATATAATCCTTGGTTCTAGATCTATTCCCTTAGTCTTCTCCCTACAGGAAGCACAGAGTTTAATAAAATCTAAAAAATATGTAAAGTCTGCATGTGGAGTTTTATAATTATTGTAGCCAAAGAGACTGTAATGCTGCTGATCAAAGTAAATCATTCTAGAAACAGGACAAATGTAATTGGCTGAACATGAGATCATTTCTCATGTCTTTGTTGCTTTAGTATTTATCATTTTTCTCATTGTTCAGATCTTCCATTCAAATCAATATTGTTGCATGTTTTATACACACTAACTGCATGAAAAATGATGCTTTGCAATTTTCTGTCAATGGCAGTAAAATCATTTTGATCATTCATCCTGCTTCTTCCAAACGTGACAGAGTGGCGCCCACAATCAGCATGGCTGTTCACGCCGCTTTAGAGAAGTGAGTGACAGGAGAGAGAGAGACAGAGTGAGGCATGAGCATCTTTCCTTTTTTTCCTTTTCTGCTCAGCTCTTGATGTTTTTTGAGGCCATGTCCATACCTGCCAAGCTTGAGATTGAGGCATGATAGAACAAGAAAGCACATTGCAGTTGCTTAGATCCAGGATCTTGTCTTTCCCATGATCTACGTATGATTACCATATAGACGCGGATGGGAACCCAGATGGACCAGTAAAGCAAGAGTGTTTGGGTTTCTCCATTACAGGATGTTGCTATACCAACTTTCATCCAACCTGCCTCACACTTGACTCCAAGCCTCACTGCAGTATTTTAAAGGTCAAGGCCAACAAAACTACTTCAAAGACGAGACCCTTAAAACCTGTAGGTTACAGAAGATTGTCATTATATTTTACTTAGACACATCAACAAAATCATGATCTGCTTTAACATTCATGTTGTATTATTATCATAATGAATTTGTAAAGAGAAAAAGGTTTTGCTCAATTTTTGAAAACTTTAGGCCCATATGAGGATTCTCAGAAGTTGCATCTGTTTGTATTAAAGTCTTCATAACTATGAAGAAATCAAAGGTTGCGTTCACACTGCAGCCTGAAGTGACCCAATTCCGATTTTTTGGCAATTCCGATTTTTTTGCCGGGGCCGTTCACACTGCCAGTAAATGCGACCTGCAGTGTGAATGGGCAAACGACCTGAAAGTGTCCCGCATGCGCAGTAGAGGGTGCAATAGCGTCAGCGTTCTCAGTGTTCTGCCAACCGCCATAAGAAGAAGAAGTGCTCAGTGTTCGCGGAAGTAAACATGGAGGCTAACGGTGGAGCTTAGCTTACATATTTGAAGTTGTTGTTTGGCCAGAGCAGCATATTAACAACTTAATCCTCATATTGTCCATCATGGTTGTTGTTTTTCTTCCCGCTTGCGCATATCAGGAAGTATAATAGTGAGATTTGTTGAGAAACAGTGACGTTCAGTTCGGATGAAGGCGACCTGAACTTTAGGTCGCATTTGAATCAGATACATATCGGATATGGGTCACATTCGAAAAAGAATCCGACCTGTGCTGTTCACACTGCCATGAAAAGATCGGATACAGGTCACATTACGTCAAAAAAATCTGAATTGGGTCACTTCAGGCTGCAGTGTGAACGCACCCAAAATGAAAGCTTGAGACTCTGCATTCAGATGTATAAATTCAAATAAACTATAATGTCATAGTTTAAGCGAAATTAATGTTTGATGTGCAAATTTAACTAACAGGAGATCTTTTTGACACAATAACGCTTCAGATTAAATGTGAGTGAGTAAGTCTAAAGGAAGAGAGAGTGACTCTGGGATATAGTGACCTGAAGGAAGGGGGCTTTCATTGTTTATGATGGTAAACAGGAAGCTCACACACAATGAAAGAAATTCAAATCCTTTGATTGTCACAACTGTGAGAAAACTTGGCATCAGTCTTTCATGAGACACCTGCGACCACTACTTTACTCATATCCAAACTATGGAAAAAAGTCACATACAGTGAATTGTGAAATGTATTCTGATAAGGCTGGTTTTAGAAAATTGGCTGGTTGGTCAGACTAAAAGTACTTCAAACTTTAAACTCACATTTCTGTGTTAAAAATGATTTTTTTTAAATTAGTCTGAAATAATATTCTGGAATTCAAAGTGTTTTCCTCCATTAGTTGTGGAAAATCATCAGATAACTGAACTAAAGGCTTTAAAACATCACTCAACAGGTTATTAATTTAAATGATGCGCGTTAATTTATAGAATATTACCCATTCTAGACCCATTTCAAATCTTTATATACTCCTTCGAGCGACACATGAGGACGTGAATGTATTCAATCATGGGCTTATGAATGTGTGTTTGTGAGCGAGAGTATGTCTGCACTCTGAGAATAGCTCTGAGCAGGAAATCTAAATTGAGCCTGGACCAGGAAGAAAAGTGTGTTAGAGGAACAAACAAATCAGGAAATGTTACCCCCACCTCGCAGCCCCTCACTCAACATCCCCCTCACACACGTACGTACCATCTCAAAGATTCAGAGGCAAGTAAACAAATCTGCATTCACTTTTACCATCACTTCATTTTTTTTGTTTGCCTGTTTCCTTTTAAAGTCTTGTGGAATCAATATTCCCCTGTAGCAAAAATAACAGCATCGGCTAATTATTGCATTCACAATTAAAGTTATTTGGACACTAAAGTATTATAGGCATTCTTCCATATAAAATTGATGAAAAGTTATTTAAGTGTTTTAATATCTGCTGAATCCTCATTTTCTTCATCTATTTATCAGGTATAATCCAGTTTGCTTAACAGTATATATCTAAACAAATGAGTAGAACTACCTGAATTACCTTCCCTAAAGTAAAATATTTTATCTTTGCAGAAAAAACAACTTTTGGTTAAGTTTTACATATGCAAAGTAGTGATTAAGTGGATATACAGCGTTAATTAGTTCATCCAGTCACCAGGAAACTCCCCCTCAGTCCTTGCCTGTTGAATTTTTCTAATTGAACCGAACCAAATGAAGTGGCTCGCACACAGAAGACAAAGTCAATTTCATTTTTTCCCTGAGGAAGCCTGCATGTGCGCATGAGACAGGTTCTCAGGCCCGGCGCTTACTTCCTCCTTCTTCTCCTCCTTCTCCAGCTCCTCCTCCTCTTCTTCTTTTGTTGTTTGTTCCACCTCCAGCTGGACTCCAGACAGGAAACAGATGCTGTCCCCCTCTCTTCCTTCTTTTCCCCTATTTTCTTCCTTTACTTTTCAATCATCCTCCTTACTTTTTCCTCTCACCCTCCATCTTCACTACATTTCTGCTTTTCCTTTGCTATTTTTCTCTCTATCCCTACATCTTTTTCTCCTCCATCTTGTATATCACCAATTTGTCTTCCTCTGTTCCACTGCTTTTCCTTTTTGTTGGACCTTTCCTCCAAACCTTCTTCCTATTTTCCTTCTCATTCCATTACCACTTTGTTTTTTGACATAGAGTGTTGGATATTCTTTTAGTTTCCCCTAAGATTAAATTTGTGAAACATTGATACAACATTTGAATCTATATTATTTATACATCTGGTTAGATGTATTCTTTTAATGTAACATATTTATTCTGACCAAAAGTCATATCAATAGGTTCAGCGTTGTGACTTGAACTAAAGATTAGGGTGATGGAAAGGAGACCTTCTCACCTCAAAGACCTGGGCCTCATTGTGGAAATGTTTTTTCTGTTCTTTGTGAAGGGTATAGATATTTTTTGTATGCACTTTTTGGCTTTTTTTTTTTTTTTTTTTTTTTTTTTTTTTTTTTCAACCTTTTTTTTTTTTTATTACTTTTTCCTTATTTTCCCTTTT
>NW_015113760.1:127388-133870 GCF_001443285.1 Poecilia latipinna
CCAGGAGAAAATTTATTTTTTTGTTTACTGTTTTGGCTTTTTTTTTTTTTTTTTTTTGCATATCTTTTTTCCAACTCTTTTTTTCTATCAGTACATCTTCCTAATTTCCCTTTTTTATTTTTGTTTGTCTACATTTGTATGCTGTTAGCTGCTGTTCATCATGGCTACATTCAAGGTAACGTACAAGAAAATAAAATTATTTACATTAGTAAACTACTCAAAAGTATATAACAGAAAAAGGTTTTTTTTTTCAGTGTTATAATTACACAAGTACAACACACAGTGAAATGCATCTCACTACACTCTTTTAGAGACAGTGAAAAAGTCAAAAACTATAGGAATAAAAATATCTGACAAGACAAGATTTAATTAGTAAAATATCTAAAGGCAAGGATGTAAAATCAACAAACTGATCCAAGTAGACAGCAGACAAATTACTGGTTTATAAGATCTTAAAAATGCTGCACAACACGTTTCATGTTCTAAAGTACTTAAATGGAAAGCATGCTTAAAGTTTCTGGAAGCTTACGTGTTCGTGTGTGTAAAAATAAGAAGTTGTTTTGCTGGCTATGTGTCACCCTCTAGTGTACAATGAAATTCATTTCTCTTGTATGAACTAAGTTTAAGTTTTATTTGCTCATCCAACACATACTGTACAAATACAGAAACAGCTTAATCTTTGTCCTCTTCACACAATAGAAATATCTGTTATCTGGTTGCAAATAGATAAGGCCAGTTTCATATTTATTCAAGTTTAACTATCTTGTTTACAATATTCTTGTACTACAATTTAAATGTAAGAACTGCTCAGACAGAAATGTTTTAAACTTGCAAAGGTGCACATTGCAGACAGTTGACGTGTTGTTTAAATTCTTCCCTAAAGCCCATGTTATGTACACACTCTTTTTGCAGTAACTGTTCTGCATGTATAGCTTGGTATCTTGTGTCCACTGTGAACGCTATTACAATTGAAAAGATGGAAACACTGAAAGGAGATCAACTGTACAGATATTAATCTCTGTCAGCACAGGTGTGTGCTGCAAATGTAAAAAATTAACCATAGCAACATGTATTTGTGTAGCTCTATGTATGCTTGCTTGTGTGTGTGTGTGCGTGTGTGTGTGAATGGAGGATATTTTCTTGTGTTGAGTATACCATGTAACTCTTCCATTAAAATCAGATAGCGAATCAGAGATTAGACACTTTCTGCTTAAATGAACCCCCTCTATTGCTCACACATGCACACACACACACACACACACACACACACGCATGCGGACCGTCTTTCTAAAACCACCGCAGCAGTCAGAGGAAGCATCCATCATGGTCAATTACCATCGTGGCTGAATCTGCTGCTTTTACCTTCCAGTCATCTATTTTTGTTTTTAACAAACTTTCCTTTATTTATGTTTTTTTTTTTCTCTTGCTTTTTTTACGCCTCTTGTCTTCCAACTTTGTGGCAAGTATTTATGCCAAGACTGCAGCTGCACTTCTGATTATATATTAACTTTCCTGGACGTTTCATAGAATGCTATGAAACATTGGTTTCATAGCATTCTCAAGAAAAAGGAAATTGATTTTACATTTTTGTTGAATCTTATTAAACAGAGTAACTTCAGTAATGTTAGTAAAACAAGTACTGTTGATAGCTTTTTAGTTTGTTTTAGGTGGTTTTTTTATAAATTGTATTATGAAAAGTCATTTGTTTGACTTATCATAATACTTCAGTCAGGTGGAGTCCCTCTTTCCGCCCTGGCTTTGGGGTTACCTGCTGGTCAGGGGCCAATGACAGAACTCATATATCAAGTCTTTATTACGAGGAAGTCATTAGGTTTCTGTGATGACCCAGCCTTGACCCTGCTAAAGCTGCATTAAAATCCTGGAGTCAGAGGGTCAGGGCAAGAGGTGGGTGGCTCACGCCTACCAACAGCCAATCACAAATGACACGGGCTCTTATTTTAACTCTTTAGCACAGGTTCCAAAGTTTTCTGTAGAGTGTTCATCAATGATGTGTTTTTGAAGTCTTACTGCAATGTTATAGGTAGGTCTTACACACATGCTTTCTCCACTAAAATCCCTATCTGCAAAGATGGGCTGGGAGAAGTCAAAAATGTAAAACAGAAAAAAAAATCTTAAAAAATAAACAAGGCTTTAAAACTTTATGCACACACTCTTGAAAGCTAACTTTCAAATATCCTGATCTGATTCTATTGTTTATAATGCAGTTCAGAGTCATACAAGGTCAGACATTTACTGATAGTTTTGCAGTCCAACACTTAATTTTGGTTGAGGCCATGTAAGCAAAGTTCTAATAACTAGGAAGAAATTATAATTTTTAATAACACAATAGGTCTTGAGTTAGAAACCCAGGGAAAACCTTTCTGCATGAGGTTTGCAAGTTCTCTCTATTCATTTGTTCATTTCTGCTGTTCCTCACACAGTCCAAATGTCACACATAGGATTAGTCTCTTTAGTTTTCCCCAATTTGCATGCTTGTTTATGATGTATGTCTTGTTTTTGTTGGATTGTTGACTTGTTCAGGGTATTCTGCACCTTTTTCCCAATGATTTCTGTAGATATCCTCTGGTTGCGCTGTAACTATGAATCCTGAGGGGCTGAGATTGTAAAGTCACAATACGGAAGACAAAAAAAATCCCCCTGTAGTGAGCTGGAGGATCCAGCTGGGTATCCATGAAATCAAAAGCAGATTCTGGACCCAAATTAAGGCTCTTACTGGTGCTGAGTCTAGTCCACTAATTATAAGATGGCATGTGAGAGAAAAGCTTAATGAATAAAGAATTTCATTCAAAGGTCATGTCTTTTTCCAGGCCACAAAATTATTGAGTTGGTTTTTGCAAGGGAACTTCAAACATGGGGCACTGAAAGGTGGAGGACAGTTTTAGTATCTGACAAAAAAAAAAAAAAAAAAGATGTCTTCACATTCCACATGGCTTCAAGCATCACTGGTGTGACAAACAGATCTAACTGTTTTCGTAGTGCTGCAGTTGAGGAGGCTCCATCATGGTGTGGGAAATTTTATCTTTCAACCAACAGTGCTGCAGGGTGTTCAGGAACATCAAATCACGCCTGCTTACGTGGAGATGTTGGAGCATGCATCAATCTTGACTGAGGGCCCTTGTCTCTGTAGTGATGAATGGATCTTTCAACAGTACAACTGTGTAGTTCATAACGCCCAACTGACAAGGGATTTGTAACTTCCTCTGCGGTCTTAAGATTTTGATCTGGTGTCTAAGTTAACAAACAGAAAAATGATACATTGGATTTGATCAGTATTACGCCTTTTGTATTCTGTTTATTTATATAGCGTCAATTTGTGACATGTTGTATCAAGGCACAATGTCCTAAAATTTATAAACTAGTATTATAGTTAGAGTTTGCATAGCTCTCTCAACCTTCACACACTAATCTGCGTTTAGCATATCATGCAGTTTCCATCCAGTAGAAAGACAGAAAACTACAAATGTCTCTCTTTCACTTCACAATGTTATTGTAAAGGGTATAAAGTCAATTAGATCATTAGGAAAACCCCAGATTTGTTAGCTCGACTGCAGGTATGTGGTTTGTATTTGAATAAGTTATTCTTGTTTGGAACATTATATAAAGTAAGACATTTTCATTGATATTTTGTGTTGTTTTATCCACATACAACAACACAGTGACTTCACTCGTGACAGCAGTGAAGTCACTGCTGACAGCATGTAACATCACTTTTGGTTTTGTTGAAAGTGAAAATGGACTGTGGAACAAGAAATGCAACAATTACTGAAGCCCTTAAGGGTTGTGGGTGCAGGCCTTCCCTCTTACAATATGATATTTGTGACCTATAATGCTCTCAAGTGATATGTATGGGCAACTTTTCAAAGACAATATGGGCAATCTAAAGTAATTTACATCAAATACAACCAAGATAATAGGGAACTAAGGGGCTAAAACGAGAAGGAATGTTAACAGAAGGAATGTTGAAGGACAGAGAAAAAGTACCCCAATCTTACCCAGTGATTACTGGAAACAGGCACCAGATTCCCTGTGAAGCAGGTACAGCAGACATTGGATGGATTGATGGTTCTCATCTCCAGTGTTTGGAGTGTTATTCATTCTCTGACAGTCATTGTGAATAATTATGTAGAGCTTAAGTACAGTTTTGCAGACTGTACACTTGATAATTAGAAGACTTATTTTAAATTGGCTAAGCAAATAACAGCCATATGGCCTCTGGAAATGGGGCAAACATAATTACAGTTTGTTGACCAATAACAGGCATTAAAAGTCAAGTTTCATCAGGGAAAAGGACACCGGTAATTGAAAAAATATGGCAGAAGAACTCATCTAAATTAAACATCCCTACTTCAACTTTTTAAAATATTTTAAAGGCTGGTTGACAAAACAGTTTTTAAGACTAAACATTAACATTAACATTGCATGTAAAGTGTCATGGTGCACTGTTTAATAGCAAACCTTTTTGAATTCTCCCATTCACACATCTAAGTTTATATGATAAAGTCCATTTTGGAATTATACTTTATTTTCTGAACTTGGAGTTTTCTGCAACATAACTAGGCAGGGAAACAAACTTTTGACCACTGGTTTTTGTTGGATGGTTCTCACTTTCAGTGAAGGACTGAGTTGCGTATGAATGGGGCAGCTGAGGGGTGTGAGTTTGATAGACAAGAGGCATAATGTGGCGCCGGGCGTCCACTTGCCCTCCATCTCCCCTTTTCACCTCTCTGTTCAACTTCCTTTGTCCGGATCCCCTTTCTGAGGGTCAAAGTTCGTCACTAGGATGCCCTCCGTTCCTGATAATACACGCATTTACACAGACTGGATGTAAGAGTTCTGCCCAGCATCGGACTCTGGCAAGGATTGCGAAGGCCGGCAAGGTTGACAGCCTCCATCAGTCTTTAAGCAACCTACTAAAACCATCTGTATTGGCCGCACACAGAAACCTACCCCCCAGGGGTATTAGTGGCCTCACTTTGCCCTGAATGAGAGCTGCTGACCGGTCACAATGATGACAGAAAACGTGATACTCCTTCGGACCTGGTCTGCTGCTTCGAACTGTTAAGTTTCACACTCTTCCGATGTTTCTAATTGTTTCTCCTTAAGGTAATACTTTACTTGATCTTCCATAATCTGACTACAAAATCTAGGATCTATGTTTGTAGATTTGACAATTTATTGTAGCTTTAATCAGCTGAAAACAAAAGCTAACAGCCTGCAACAGAAATGGACAAAAGTCTTTAGATTAATGTGATAGTTAAACAGATGCAGCTACTTCTGCTCAACAGGTCTTTATTAGATACATATTAAACCTTATTAATTTAAAAATGCAAGCTTTAATCAATAGGGTATTCTTTTGTTGCCCTGTATTTTTTTTGTCACTGACAACAAAGCCGCTTGTGGCACAAATCTTACTTTTCAAAACTAAGTGAACAGGAAGTAAAAGAAAGATAGCAGAACGTTTTTGAGTTAATCAGCATTTGATCAAAGAACAGGATGTAGAAACTGGCAATTAGTGTAGGTAAAGTGATTTATTTTACATTTCAGACACAAGAGTATATAGTTTCACTTAATAGTAGGTGGTTGTTGTATCTGAATGGTAAAAGAAGATACATTAAACAAAAGAAGCTTCAACACTAAATTTCAGGGGGAAAAAGGAGACGTGACTAGACTGGCTGTCTCAAGCTCCCTAATGATCAAAGACTATATACAATTTCTAGGAAACGCATCATTTCACTTTTGCATAAAACTAGGAATATGTTAATATGTTTCCTTGAAACTAGGAGCAGTTGTTACATCCCTTATACTTGCACATCTTCTCTGTAGTATTCAACATTATGCAATGCATTGTTATAATCTGAAAGTCCATATAGCTTTAAATTAGATATCAACTTTTGAAAGACTTGAGCCAGAGTTTTAGAGATAGAGATTTTCTCTTTGCGAATGAAGTAACTTGCATTTTCCAGTTGATTTGTTTTGCAAAAAAAGAAGAAATCTGTATATACCTTATTGATTATCCTCATTGTAAATAAGGAGACCTTATTTAGACACATCAAGCATGAAAATTATTTTTGGAACAGACATTGAACATTGTAATGTTCCTTTGCAGAAATCTGAACGTGCTACGGCTTTACCCCATCCCTATCGAGTGCTTCCATTTTTTGAGGAAATTAAAGCAACATCAACAGATCTCCCCAATTTTTTCTACGCTATTGATATTTGTGAGTTTATTGCACATTTTCTGCCAGAATAGTCAAAAACATTACACCTAAGTGATACTAGCTCCCTCCTGCAGGTGGCAGTATGTTTTACTTCTATTACTCTTCTCCCTTCGACGATCTTGATGTCAAGTTATAGTCTGTGATTGATATGGCAAGTAACAAAATGTCACATTTACATCATACATAAGTGTGTGTGTGTGTGTATATATATATATATATATATATATATATATATATATATAT
>NW_015113760.1:137513-148602 GCF_001443285.1 Poecilia latipinna
CACCAGCACCCCTCCCGACCCCACCAAGGGACAAGGGTGTTCAGAAAATGGATGGATGGATATATATATAAAATCTAGGCAGTTTTTATTTTAATATGGTGTTATTGAGGACCCAAGCTCAGAGGATGAAAAGGAGACCACCCGCGGAGGGTGGTGGTCTTTTTTTTTTTATATGTAAGTGTCTGGTAGTTAAAAAGGTTGAAAGTTAAAGTCTGTGAAGAAACTTACCCCTAGGTTGTCTACCAATTTGTGTATTAGAGCATGAGTGTGGATAAGTGAATTTTGGCTGCAGAGAAAAAAAAAATATGATCAGAATGACTAGACATGTGGTATCTAAGTTCATTCCATTTACAACCACAAGTTTAACAAACTTAATTCTTCTCACAGGATCAGTTTGTCATTGCTTCCTTCCAGCCAACTAAAAGGTCATGAACCTCATTTTAGCATTAGTGGCTGAACACAGGCCCAAATAATTCTGAAAGTACCTACTTGATTAATCATGGTTTACCATATTTGGACAAAGCAGAATCACTTGCCTGTTGAGAAGCTGAAAGTGTTTCTCTGGGAACGTCTGTGGTTGGGATGAATATATTTTGTAACACAGGTTCATAAGGTCATTTTTAAGGGGAAGACCCAAAGTCATTTCACTGTTCTTACATTTCTTATTTACACAAATATTAGTTGAAGCACTGCATTCACAGAATGTTGCTGTTAAGTATAATGTATGTCCTAGAGGTTACCCATAACTTGTCACATCACAAAGCAAAAATATGTTGGCTTTTTTACAGCTTTCTGCATATTTTCTCACACTTAGGAAATTCCCAGCAACAAATGCTGGTTTACACTTTAGAGAAAATCTCTCCACAAATTCTGTTCAAGGGGAAACCAAATGTCTAAATCCCTAAATCCTTGAGGCTCAGGGCTAACATTTATGTGCAGACTTCTTACTGTAGTTGCAACATTGTTTTTCCACAGCTAGAAAGTTGTGTAATGTTTAAATTAAAAACAAGAATCAGTCAATTAAAGCCAGCTGAATACTCAAAAGGGAAAAATGTTTATTTATTTTGCATATGTTGTAAGCAATAGTCATATAAAAACAGATATCTGTAACTTGTTTGAGATTAAAAAATACTCAACAATACTCCATCAGAACAAGAGCCTGTCTTTACCTGTAAAACAAGCCATATTTGCTAATTTACAGACCACTGAATTTATGAAATCAAAGATTAAACCCATTGCTTCTCATCAGTTTTTCCTCCTAATTTACAGGATATCCAAGCTGGTAATGCACTTCCCCAATTTTATAAAAATAATAATAGTGCAGACATACTGATTTCTCATGCTGATCTGGTCCTAAATATCATGATGGTATTTTTGTTGGTATTTTTAAATTACGGGTTTTACAGTAGCTGTTTGTAATAAACTCCTGATATTTCTTATTTCCCTTTTTTCAAGATGATTATGTCACCAGTCCGCCATAAAAAGCCAGTTGCTGTAATAAATTTTGACAAACTGTTGTTAAGATATCTGTGGTTTGAAAAATGTTTTAAACAGAAACGAGAACAGTTCTGACACCACTTGCAAACTCATCAATCTGAATATTTCCAGTTAGCCCACACACTTTGGTGTTTTTTTTTTTAATAAAACGCTGTATTATTTCAACGAGCACATATTTAATACTGCACCTGAAACATTTTTTAATCAGCACCAAACTGCTGATTAAACAAATACAAGGTTGGTGCTGCCAAGTAGAGTGTCTACTTTTGAAGAATTTACTCCTCAAATGTAGACACTGGCCAGTTATCAGTATCAAGATATACTGAGGTCTGAAAGTGGCTAAAACCTTTTTTGATACATCCATGTATAGTTCATAGTCCTTTTAATAAGATGTTATATAAATTGAAAGAAGACCTAATAAATGATGACTGAACTCCCACCACTGGTTCTTTCCCAAATCCAACAAAGGTTAAATATAAAGACAGTATGTACAAGTCTAACTAGATCCTTCATAATGTGCCTAAAAATTAGCTTCAGCTTTGACTATTAGAAAATTAAATGTCATCTTATGAAGCGTTAACATAAATAGGATTAGTTCCCCTCGTGTTATTATTATTGTACTTTCTTTTTATCTCTGGCTTCACATTCACCTACTCACGCACATACTCACGTTTATTCAGTGTCAACACATGTAATGGTGGCGCCTCTCTGCCAAAACCTGAGTGACACACATCCGGAACTTTAAGTATAACCTTCCCTTTTACCTTTGTGTTTTCATCTTGTTATTAACATTCTGCGGTAGGACAGTGCTGCGTGCATTGTCTGAGCTCACTGTGACAGTTTGATGAGCCATTAGTCAGTATAATTTATCTGTGTTCACTCTGCCTGCAGACTCTCTGTCTGCACTGGGATGGCGTGCCTTTGTCTTGACTGCTTGAGTTTGTCAGACACACTCTTACGTAGAAACAGTCAGGCACAATTGACGTAAAAAGGAGTGGGGTCTGGAGTTGTTGAGAATGGCATAATATCATGAATGGCAGACTTACAAAGCATTAAAAGTTCTATATTTACTCAAGGTGACGCATCACCTTGAGTCAGTAATGCATGCATCATCTTCTGCCCCAGTTTCATGAGTAGACTGTTACAGATTTATATTTTCTACCATCATTTATTTTCTGTGTATTCTACATTTTGTTCTAGGGAAGCAAACTGGTGCTGCCAAAACAACAGGTTTAATTTATTTTTAGTAAGAGTAGAGAGAAGAAACTGCAAAAAAATGAAGAGGTATTGAGAAAAAATTAAAAATATTCCATATTAGAATTTGTTTTTTTTGTTTTTTTTTTTTCAACAAAATGCAAATTCTTAAAGTCGTGGAAGCTGTGGTAAGGAAACATTTCATTTTTTACATAAAAGGCTACGTGCCATCTGAAAAATTAACTAAATTACTGTTTACAGAATTTGACATTCCGTTATTGTACTGATGGGTGTGGTAAAACACCTGAGGAGATAATGTTGCATAAATCACAGCTCAGAGTATTCATTAGTTTTGGGGTTAGATAGTGTTTTGGAGCAGCAGGGGAAATAATATTTTAGTCAAGTGCAATAAAATTGTAGCTATGTAGTGTTAATTCTAAAAGATTAGAACCATTTTTGGTTGAAATTAATTCACAAAAGACTTCAGACTTGTTGTAGATTTGATGTCTGGGATTCGAGTCCTAATAACCGTCTTTATCTTATATAATCTGGAGCAAACTGGTGCTAGACGTGACAGCTCTGTTCTGACGATGACTTTTCTTATGAAATGGTGCAATAAAAAAAATTAACTGTATTGAACTGAGCTGAAATGAAGCTAGGAATTGTTTCCAAATTTAAGATTGTGAAGTTGAAAGAAATAACAGGCAAAAATTGTGTTTTGTTTTATTTTTAATAGAAATTAAACAATAATTTTATATTTTAGGTGTTTTTTAATCTTCTCACCAATAAACTAAAGCATTTATTTTATTTAATCACGTAAAGAAAAAAAGAAGTTAAAATGTTCTCACTTGGACATTGTTATTCTGTTGAATCTTTGATATTTTCTGGGAACGAAATGTATTTATCTCCCGGCATTCCTCTAGTACAACCAGAACACCCACATAATCACTTTGCAAACACATATGTATATCTGCAATGTTTGAGGTGGAGTTCCTTTATGAAGCAACAGGTAGATGAGAGATGAGTCACCAGACAGAGCCAGAAAGAAAGATAAGAAACATATAGTATCAATATGAGTTATATTCAGGATTAGGGCTAACCTTGGTGGAAAAGGTTAATGGGTCCCAACACAATGCAAGTTCATAATACATACATAAATGTTATGCATGTTATATCAATGGGATTTTGCTTCTTTGTGGTTTCAACTTCTACTTCTCACACTTTGTCGTAATCAGTTGCTCAACAGCTGAACATGCAATGAAGAGAAAAGCTGGAATACTAAAGTGAGAGGCAAGGGGAGGAGGAGGCGCTCTGTCTGGTAGAGGGCAAACTTCCACCTCGATAAGAAAGGTGAGAAGTAAACATTGACTTAATTCCTATCACTGCTTGTCCAAGTCCATCTTTCACTGCAGAAACTGTGCAAACAGGAGGGATTCCCTGATAACTCTCTTTCACTTCAAGTAGTTTTAATCTTAGTATCGTCTGATAACACGGAGCAGATTCCAAATGTCAAAGTTTCCGTCTTTCTCAAAGGAGATGCTTCACTTTTTACCATTTTGATTTCTTGTCGCTAGCGGGTTTGAATGGTGTGCACCTTATTTATTGATATGACATATTTTTTATCAGTTATTCAGTGTATTCTTAGGAAAGAATTATTAATCTCAATTAACCTTTTGATGGTTAAACGCCATATTTAAGATGTGAAAATACCAACTTTCTTCATAAAGTTTAAAACTTATTTTGTGTTGTGGTGCTGTATGTGGTAGCTCAGTCCACATCCTGTTTTTTTACAAAAAACTCAGCGTTCCAGAAAGAATGACGGTGATTCTCCGACTGTCCACCTTCTGTCGTACGGACAATCGAGCCTCAGTCTGTGGTTTCTTTTGATCATTCCCTCAGACTCAAAGAGCTGGTCCTGGTCACAAACTTTTATATCACAAAGTAGAGTTTGAAGCAGTAAAACCACAGAAGAATGTCTGACCTCAAACAAAAGAAGTAAGGTAATACAAGATGACCCAGTCAGTCTGTTAATGGGTAACTGGATCAGTACATAGTCTTGCTTTCTGCATGAGCTTAACGCAAAATTGTAAGCAAACACATGCATGAGCAAATAAAAACTATTTGTAGTAAAGTACAATACAGCAACATTTTCTGAAAATGTTTAAAGTTTCCTTTTCAAGGACAAACTGTTGCTCTGTAGCTTAACACTGTTATTTGTGTATGCAAAATTGTTTCTCACTTACCATTATATTGGTAAAGTTTTGTTTTGTACTATTACTATTTTGCTTATTTCATCTGTAAATATATCAGACAGTAGATATTAATACGTTTTGTAGATGACTATAACAGTGTGATGACAATTAGTTTACTTCATCAAATTATTTTAGAACTTTTTCTAAGCGTGACTGTAGTTTTGTTAAAACTGTTAATGCACAGTAAGTACCTTTTCATCGTTTTCAGCTTTGGTAAGCATACAGTCTTTGTCGCCATCTGCTGGTCACTTAATGCAAATGTAAAGGGAAAAAAAAAGCTCCTGAGCAGAAATCTACCCCAGGAAGAGCCTGAGATAGTTCCTGTTCATTAACCAACAGCTTTTGGGTGAAGTTCTGCATAGGGAGATTGCTGAGCATGTTGAACTATTATTTTTTTTTTTTTTTTCCAACATTGAGGTAAACTTGCATTATTTTCTTCAAAATAGCCCTTTCATTGATCTCATTTTACAAGTTAGGATTCAAACCAGTCTGAACATGTGTAAATTAAATCTGTCGCTTCTTTACCTTATTCAGGTGAAGATTAGATCAGTTTAACTAGGCAGCAATTTGGGCTTTGTTAAAATCTACATGAACATAAAAGGAAATTGAAATGGAAAAGCAAAAAAAAATAAATTAAATAAACAAAAAACTTGTTTAAAAGGAACATATATAAATATTAAAAAAAAAATCAAAACATAGCATTATTAGTAATAGCATTAGCATGCCAGTATTTCATAATATTATCACTACAGTCTTTTCAAATGACTAGATTACTTCTTTTTCCAAAATCTCCAATACATAGACTGCAATTAAAACATAATAGTAGCTCATATTAATGGTAAATGTACAGAATGTACAGAATGTACCTAAAAAGCATTAAACAGCCCTATTGCACAACATGTTAGCTTGGTATGCAGCTGTAAGATCACTCTACTGGGTTTGTTCAACCAAGCCTGAAAGTTTTTGAAATTTTAAACCCAAGCTTTCCAAGTATGGGGTTTAGTTTGTTATACAGGCCTTGTTTTATAATTAATTTATGTTCTTGTACATATACCTTTGTTTAGGAACAGAATAAAGCTTTAGTTCAAGCTTTGATGGAAGACACTTTTTGCTGCACGTTGCATTAAATGCCCCATAAACTGGCGTTACATCACTAAACCTTTGGGTCCCTCAATTAATTCAGCTCAAAAATTGGACCTAATTATTCCAGTAAATTGAGTAAAGATTTATTACCTTACTTACAAAAATAAAAAGTACATAAAAAGAAAACTGTTTCCCAAATTTTAGGTGACAGGTAAAGTTGTGGGTGCATTCTCACTTGTTTTTTTTCTTTTCTTTGTTTTAAACAACCATTATACCCCCTCCCCCCAAATCAGATTAATTCTCCATTGCAGCGATGCAGTCATGGGCATATTTAGGACAAACCCTCTGTTGTGTTAAGTGTAGTAGTATTACGTATTTTCCAGGCACATAATGAGACTATTAACTTTGTTAAGTTGTTCTAAAAATGTATGTATAAAACACAACTTCAATGAAATATCGATCCTTTAAAATTGGGGCTCTGTCTTTTTAAAAAGCCCCTTCTCTTTCTGACACTGCCTTCAGTGCAACAGGGTTTCTCCAGTAACAACTGTTACTTAGACTGAGAAGCAGAGAAGAGTTCCTCTCCCTTACCCTTGGTGGTGCGTACGGTTTCCTTTAGGATCAAAGCCCATTCAGATCTGATGAAATGCAAGAAAAAGACGCAGACCAAGTTTTTACAAGTTGTAGATCAAGAAAAACAGCTTTTTAACCAAAAAAGACTCATGGACACAGGTTAAACACTATGTTTTATTAAAGATGGCAGACCAATGATGGATAGGTAAATATAAATTATTGACCATCTTCCAAGATGATGTGTGAGGATTTACACCACTTCTGCTTTTGTAGATCCTGTCAGATTCAGTGTCATGAACCAACTTTCCAGGTTAGCTTGAGCCCTTGTTCTCTTTAAGACAATCCACAAAGAACTCGTTGCAAGCCACAGTCAGCGCAGCGACCAAAACCACAAACTCCTGGAAGTCCACTTCACCATCTTTGTTGTCATCTAGGCCAGTCATAATCTTCTCAACCATACCGGGGTCATTTGATCCCTTAAAACAAATAAAACAAGCCATCAATCTTTACTCAACACAGGAAAAAAATTTTGAGAAGAATCCATTCCAAGATCATTTAATTTGTGAGAAGTTACAACTCAGATAACTTTTGGAGTTTAAATTTCCTCATTGAGGAACAAAAAGATAAAATTATGCATTTGTTTCTACATGAACATGCCAATCTTTTTTCAAAGTGCTAGCACTTTGAAAAAAGATTGGCAGTTTTATTTTATTTTATTTTATTTTATTTTATTTTATTTTCAAACCCACATTCAGGAATTCTGAGAGTTCCTCCTGGAACATCTTCTTCAGCTCCTTCTTGTTCAACTTGTACTTGTCACCTTCATTTCCTGAGTAGCGGTAAAAGACCTTGATAAGGTCTTCCATGGCTCCTTGCAAAGTGGAAGACATTTTTGCAGTCCTGTGGCTAAGGAGTAGAAGACGCATAAAGATTTTTTTTTTTTCTTTGTAGCAAAAGGGGATGAGGGTAACAAACAAGTAGAGAAATATGCTGCTATATTCTCGGAGCACCAACAACAAAAGAGCTAGTTAGTTGTTAGCATTAATTTGAGATCTACAGTTTCCATGCACTCCAGTCTGTAGATGAACAATGTAACCGTTCAAATATAGACAATTGTGTTTCAACCACTGTCAAACATAAAAAAAACAATAAAATCTCCTTATAATCTTAATTTCTCCAAAATTTCAGTTTTTAAACATTGAAGTTACTCTGACATGCATCTATATAGTAGTAACTTAAATGCCTTTTCTCTTCAAGTTATCTTGACATGCAGCTTTAGCCAATTTTGGTAAGATACCAATTATCACACAGTGGATAAGTAGTTTTCTACAAACATTACAGCTTCCTACAAATGCTCTGAAAACAGAAGGAAAATACTTAATCAAATATTAGATTTGATTAAGGTGATCAAGGTTAATAACAAGGCTAATATGCAACATGCAAGTAATGGCAGCTTTTTTATCATTACAATTTCCAGTAGCTAGTATTAAACTTATATTCACCCTGTAAATATCACAGAAGTGAAAACCCCTTTTGCGAACTTCCATCTGTATATTTAAGGCATATGAATGAGGGTCACTGATGTCAAGTAAAGTCAGAACAGGTCAATTGTCTAACCTTACATCAGCCCTTTAGTCTGACACTCGAGAAGTGGACACTGGGGTCATCTCACCTCCCATCAGCAAGAAAGACAAAGACCAGACCCCCTGCAGGGCAACTTGTAAAGTAAAACTGATTATAAATAAATAAATAAAATCAATCATAGCTTGTATCAAATTCAACTGACTATATATATATATATATATATATATATATATATATATATATACACACACAAACAACAATCAACAATGGACCACTGGTAGTGTGGGTGTGTGTACACAAAGTCGGGTAACAGAGTTGAAAGTTGCTACAATGCTGCATCTCTGAATTATGCCATATCCCTGCTAGTTATTTGTAATAATTGTGATTATTTCTTCCTGACTGATTCGAAGAACAAATTAGAGTTTCCAACTGTGAAGTGCAGCGTTGGTGATAATTAAGCTCCTCAACATGAACTGATGCAGTGGCACATAAAAAGAAAGAAGAAAAAGCAGAGGAGGCAACTTACTTACTTGAATAGTGGTGCAAATAGTTTCTGACCGAAGAGTCTTCTGCTGCTGAGTTTTCCTCTCATCAGTTTATATGTGGTGCTGCCTGTCCAAGCAACAATCAGATAAGCGCCTCCCTCTGCAGAGAAGCACCGCTCCCTGCTGCACAGGTGCGTTGCCAGGCCATTTAAGGCATTTTCTAACCAACAGACTGTTTTTACTTTTTATCAGCCAATGAATAGACCCAGATAAGTGAGGAGGCACAGAGCTGCAACTCAGAGGAAAAAATAGAACTACATCATATTACAATATGAAAGCTTCATTATTATAAAAAATATACATTTGTGCTATTATGTTTATACAATATACATTTGGTACCTGGGCCCTTCAGAAAGACTTTACTGATTGTATAACGTTATTATGCGGGTTATGTTTCTAACAACCCACAGATACAACACACAAACAAACCACACAATATAACAAGGTCTGGTATTACAAAGGTTTGTTCAGCACTAGCATTTACACCAGTATCGAGTGATTGGATTTCAAGCTTCCTGCTCTAAATGCATGATTTACACCTGGGATTTAAATGTGGCCCTGGTGTGTGGCTGCTACACCCTGTCTTGCTTCTGAACCAATATGAACGATCATGATCATAATCATAATCATAATCATGATCATGAATGTGATGTGGTCTCAAGGATTATTTCAAGCTTTCATACTTCTATTTCATGTTTGGGTTGAGCCAAGGAGAAATGTTGCTGCTGCTGAACAACTTTGATAACCATATGCAAACTGAGAAGGAAGTTAAACCAGACGGTGCTTTCCAGGAGGAACAATGAGTCTGATCCCACTGCGGTACCAATGGGATCCAGAGGGGCAGAGGAAGCTCTGAACTACACCACCTGAACTACAATCAGGCGGGTTATGATTCTAATAACCAAGAAACATTTTCAGACCCATGCAAGGTGATAAAGTATGAAATTCTTGCATCATAAATATATTGAATGATCATGAACATATTTATAGCTTCTAATAAGACAGCATATTGTAAGAGTATTGTTAGAAAAAGAACATTGTTACATTGAACCAGTCCAACATGATATAGTGCTATTTTTATTTTGCCTGGGTGGCAGCTCTTCTCTTCTGTAGGGCAATAATTATTTAGAACGTTATTTTTTCCTTGCTTTAAATGTTTACAATTTTCTTACGAAGAAACATTTACCCACAAACAAGCTTATTTTGGATTTTACACTTGGGGTTAATCTTAATCATTTCATAACAAGATTTATGCTCCAATATCATTGTAGTGGGGTTCTTTTAAATTAAATCACAAGGCAATTTTCAATGAATTACTAAAATATGACACCAATTTATAAAATGACTCTTTTCATTACTTTGTCCTGTTTTGCAAATGGCTTCCTTTAATTTGCAACATAGGAGACTTTTAGTGCTTCACTTAAGGATACAGGGTGCTGTTCAAACCCTTAAGCATTTGCATCAGTATTTGCATCGCTGTGTAAAGGTTTCATATGCATTTCCATATTCTCATTTTATAACAGGAAAACCAAACTAAAGTGGAGCTGATATCCTTAATAAGAATGCTGTTAAAACAAACACGGCCAGTGATGTCATTTATGCAGCTTTCCATCTGCAGTTATGTCCTTTAAAGTCATGGAAACATATACATACCCTTTTGTTTTTTAACGGTTTTACATATCAGATTATATCACAAAAATAACCTGACTAAGATGTATGGTAAGGTATATTTCTATCTTGATATTTTTTGTAAATATTCAGTTCAATTTAAGTATTAAATAAACTAAAGTATTAATACACATCAGAAAATTTTCTATAGGTGCTTCAATAAATCTGCAGTTGTTCATTGTTTTTCCATTTTAAAAAAAATAGAAAAAAAAAAAAAAACTGCTGATGGGTTTCAGAGAGCCAAGGTTACTTTAATAACAGAGTTCAGCTAATGTCTATTATTGGGGCTGAATAATTTAATCTTAATTTCAACAGTTTTTATCAGGAATGACCAGTTTGTTGACCAGTAGCATAGCTATTCAAGCAAGCATTGATACCAAGTATGGGTAGGTGCTAAGTCCTGCTGGAAGATGAAATCCCTATCCACATAAAGCTTGTCAGTTGAAGAAAGTCCTCTAAAATGTTGTGCGGTTGGACTTGATCTAGATTAGTATTATATATGAATTATAGATTTATTTTTCTTTGTATAACAGATATTCAAATTCTGGCAACTTCACACATCACAAGTTACTTTTCTGACTGAGGAACAATATTTGTCTATCTGCTGAGCCTGCTGTGACATTTGAGTTTCTGTGCTGATTACTTTTTTTGTGAAGCGATAAAAGCTGGTAGCTCTTGAATTGCTACAAAATA
>NW_015113760.1:152933-206251 GCF_001443285.1 Poecilia latipinna
CAAGTGATGGCAAAGGGGGACGTCATCACGACTTTACACAAATGTGTCTTTACCTCCCTGCAGAAGCTCCGCCGAACCTCTGAGACCGACTCATCGAACCCCTGGTGTTCGACCGAACCCAGGTTAAGAACCACTGCCTTAGTCCTGTACAAGTCTTACATGAGTACAATATACTGCACCCACCTCTAATAATGTTCTGTGACACATGGCGAAACGCTCTTTATCTACATTTTGAATTGTTCCTTCGGACAGCGTCTTAAAATTGAACTGCTCTTGAATTCAAACCACAACCCTACACTGTTTCACTGATTTAAATAAAGAAAAACTCTTTACTCTTTAATATTTTTTTTATTTATTGGCAAAGTGAAACAAAATAGATGGATAGCATCTCTCGTGAACAAGCATCACATAAATCTTTTCCCATTTCCAAGTACAAAATTTTACTTTGACACTGCATAGTAAGGATTATGACTGTCTAGTAACATACAAGCATCTGGAGTCAGGCACATTCTGCATTCAAGTATTTAAATGTATTTAAATTGAACTGCATATTTTGAACAAAAATGCTTACACACAGAACAATCCATTGTGACGTGCAGTGCAAAATTGTGATTTCTCTGTCTCCTTCACAGTTTTCTAAATTATTTTTGTGATGTCAATCACTAAGAAAAAAGGGAATTAATACTTATGTAAAATAATACAAAGAAAAGTACAAAACCCACGTTTACAAAGTGAAAATCATGACTAAATAAATCTCAATCTAAAATTACTGAAATATTAGATGAAAGTACTAAAGTAATGACTTGCAACAATAATCAAACGCTGCTTGATTATCTACATAAAAATTGTTTTATTCACAATTTAAAAAATTCAAAGTATCAAACTTTACAACAACTGTGCAATACCCATAAACAGGAGACTAGTTATTTGATGGTGTTCATTTTTGACAGTGACTCTATATTCTTTCTTTGTTTTTTTATATTTTTTTTTATTTTTGGTAAAGTGCTATAGTAGAATAATGATTTACACAGTTGTCTCATGGCAAGGAGGTTGTGATCAAATATTATCTGCGACATTTGTGGAATTTGCAGATTTGTCCTCTGCGAGGACAATCTTGATCCTTTGGCCTCCTCTCTCAGTTTGCTAACATGACTCTTAGGTAAATAGTCTCTGATGTCATTATATGGGTCCTGTAATGGACTGGCTAGCTGCCCAGGATGTTGCTTGATGACTTCTAGAAAGAAAAGTAACCCTAAAGGTTTTATGTTTCTCCTCAGAGGCTTTCTGTAGAATTTCAGGTCTTAACAAAGCCTTCCGTACATGACTATTCCACATTACTTTGTCAGTGAGTGCATACTGGACCATACTTACCACAGATTATGAATGACACATGGGCTGCACAGTGGCACAGTTAGTAGAGCTGTTGCCTTGAAGCAAGAAGGTTCTGGGTTTGATTCCGGGCCCAGGGTCTTTATGCATAGAGTTTGCATGTTCTCCCTGTGCATGGTGGGTTCTCTCCAGACTGTTGGGTTAATTGGCCTCTCCAAATTCTCCCTAGGTGTGTGTGCATGGTTGTTTGTCTTGTCTGTCTCTGTGTTGCCCTGTGACAAACTGGTGACCTGTCCAGGGTGACCCCGCCTCTTGCCTGGAATGTTAGCTGGAGATAGGCACCACCAACCCTCCCAGCCCCACTAAGGGACAACCCTAAAAGTTTGCAACAAACACTGAAAATACAGAAATATATATATTTAACCCCAACATTTCTTATCCAGCAAGAACATAGAAGGTCTAATTTGAAGTTACCTTTTAGGGTCTATCAGTAGAGGACAAGGCCTGGGGTAATTTATAGGTAAAGAAGGAAAAAAAAACAAACAAACTCATCTTTACCCTAAAGGGGATTTCTTATATACTAATCTCTCATCACAAAGTGAGGAAGTGGTGGGTCCTGCTATCCCACCACTTGCCAAAAAGACATTATCGAAATGTGATTAGTCACATTATATTTTGATCACTGTGCCTCTAGATTTCTTTGATCTTGTAGTTCAATTTCAGTTCTGTGAATAATTTCACTTTGAATTTCTTTTTTGTTGCCTTCAAGAGGTTTGTTTACTTCTGGTATCCTTTCTTCAACGACAGAAAATTGTTCGGATGTGTTTCTACTCCTGATACTGTTAGTTTCCTCACGAGTCATTGTGGGTTTACCGAGAACACTCCTCAGCTGTGCCCAGAAAAATGGCTGCTGGTTGACCTGTTGGGGCCACTCCAGGTATGTTTTGGTACTCAGCATCTTTTTGAGCTTGCAGTATTTGCTGGGCAAGGAACTTGGATCAATGGGCTCCTTCACTACCAGAATGACATCACTGAAGGTCTTTCCCATTGCTCTCTGCTGAGCAAAGTACAACTCATAGTTGCACCATTCACTGTTCACGAAGTGCCGGGAAAGGACAAAAATAACCTGTAAAAGACAACATTAAATCTAATTAACTCTTGATTAAAAGAAATGTGGTTTAACAAAACTACATAAATAATGTAGCAAATAAAAAACCCACCAATATATCTTCCCACCACTGTTTTCATCAGGGTCGTCCACATACAGTTCATTTACAACTTCTGGGATTTCTAGTATTTTATTTTTCTGACTTGAACCAATTGGTAACGAACCAATTGGTTCGTTACCAATTGGTTTGTTGGGAACTTCGCAGGGGACAAAGTTGCAGCACACTGAACTCTAATCATTGCCAATTCATGAAATGTGATTTTGACTACTTGACATCTAAAACTGTGAAGAGCTCTATTAATGCTTTTAATAAGTACAATTTCAAAAATATGAGCAAATGAACTAGCTTGTAACATTGCTAAATAATCACATTCCTTGATCCAAACCATTTTTTTTTGCTAAGAACAAATCTGCCTGGTCACTTTGTTTTCCTGCAAAAGTTATTTGCAATAGAAGCAGATAAGGATTTTATTTTTTTACTGTTCTTAGCTGAAATCAAAAGTACTCTCTCTTACCTTGCGACTGCTTTCAATGTTCTCAATTATGTTGTCAATGATCCATTTTCCTGGCATAAAGTCCCGCTCATGAATACACAGACGATAGGGGTTCTTGTTGTTCTCCAAACAGGGTAAGAGCTGGTCCCTCACCCAGTCAGCATCTGAGTGGCTGTAGGATATGAAGGCATGATAGTTGAAGTTCCCAACATCCCCTGCTAGATTTTCCTTATGGGCTCTGTATTTGGCTTGTATTATCTGATACGTGGCTTTAGTGTACCATGGGAGGTCAAAAATATAGCAAATTAGAACAAATATTAAGATCACTATGGCAGTGGTTGCAACAGAAATTATGATAACAAGTCTGATGTCACACGCTACTTTACCAGGAAAGTATTTGGATATGAAGGTATTGAGGAACGGTTCTGGGTGATAGCATCTGTAATTCAATGGCCAGTCAGTGAGATTAACCTTTCCAATTGCAATGGTGTCCTGGACAAAAGCATGAAGCTCACAAGTGCAATGGTAAGGATTGTTTCCTGCCCTGAGCTGAGACAGTTGGGGCATATGTTGAAAGGATGCCTTGCTTATCAATCCAAATGAATTTCCATCCAAAGCTAAAATCTGAAGAGATGGGGACTCCCACTTAGATGGTATGAACTTAATTTTATTCCCACTGAGTAACAGCATTTTTAGGTTTGTGGCTTTCTTAAAGTAGGTCAAGTCCAGCTGGTCCATGTTGCAATCGGACAGATCCAAGTAAGAAACAGTGGTAGGTAGACAATGAAATGCTTCGCTTGAAAAGTAGTTGTGGTGTGCAATGAAACGAGTTATATTTTGTGTCCAAACACAGTGTCGACTTTCTTTTGCAGATCCCAGTTTGTTGTTGCTGAGGTCCAGTACCTCCAGCTTCCTGAACTGCTTTATCAGAGACGATAGGTCTTCTAGACTGGTCAACTCATTGGTGCTCAGGTTGAAGGTGAGAAGATTTGGCATGGATCCTTTGTAATTACATCGCTTGTTGTAGAGAACATCATCACTCAATCGATTGTTTGAAACATCTAATAACTCCACACCTTCCATCTCAGCCCAGGAGTCACAAGGCACACTGCTGAAATACACATACTGAATAGATAGCTGCTTTATTCTCTTGAACCAGGTGAAGCGCCAGTCAAATCGCAGCACATCAGGGTTGCTGATATACCTGTAAAAAAATTCAGATTTATTTAGAATTTTATTAGTACCTTCTAAAAATTCATCACCCTTGAGCTAACTCAAATTTTGCAACATTAAGAACAAAAATATAAATATGTATTCCAATGTAATTTTATATGATAGACCAACTCAAATAAGAACAAATTTATAAGGTGGTGTACATTTGCATCACCGCAGCATTTTGTCATTCTTTGACAAAAGAAAACTCAAGTTATTATGCTCCAACCATTTTGTTTCTTCAGGTATTCCTGTGTATGTAACATCTTCATAAAATATATTCTGTTTTAATTTATTATGATCTGCTAGGGCCTGGGTTTCAGTTGGACAAATATTTTGGCACCTAATGTGGCTACAGTACTGACTTCCTTTCGACAGTAAAAAGCGATCGATGACATGACAACGATGATATGACCCGAAAGGTCGGGCTTTTGACTGTGAGCATAAGCTAATTTTAGTCAATATATTAACAAACACTTCATAATGCCAACTTAGTTTTAGATTTTCCAACATGTTTTTTAACGCTACATCTTTGCATACTATTTGAAAACACTTACCAAAGATCCAGGTTATCCAGACTCAGCTCGGTTATGCTAGAACCTGCTCCACTGTCAACAAATGTTGGTGAACGGGCAAAGTCGATGTACTGAAGTCTAAGCCATTTGATGGGAGTCACTTGTAAGTTCAGTAATGCCATCTTCAGGAGATTTTCGTTGAACTTGCCTCTGTGAAAGATGAGTTGAGATGCTATAATGTCTTTTAAGTTCAGGAAAATGTCTTCATCACCCATGTAGTATGTGAATTCAAACAGGTTGCGGAATTGAATGACACTGAGTGTCTTGTTGGCGAGATCGCGTAGCATATGATGGAGAGCATTTGGTCGTTGATCGATCGCCATGTCAAAGCCCATCTGTTTTGTGTGGATGACTTCTAAACTTCCTGGCTCATAGTAACTTAAATTGGAGGAGCACTTGATGGCAAAAGTTTGGAGCTGGATGTTTTTTAGGGGCTGGAAATCATTTTTCTTTAGTCCCATCACCAACGGGCCACCCAAGGAGAGAACTTTGAGTCTGACTAATTTAGAGAAACTGTCTGCTAAAGTTGCATGTCTATAAAGGTTATTTGACATGAAGAGCTCCTTCAGATTGAGGAGGGATGTCAGAGGTGATGCAGGAATTTCATGCAATGAGTTATTAAAAATGTTGAGATGCTCCAGTAATGGGTTATTTTTAAAAGCCTCATTGGCAATGTGTGTAATGTTGTTGAACTGCAGCAGAAGGATGCGAAGCTGAGGAAAGTTCTGGAAGTCAGCTGCACTGACAACATGAAGTCCATTGTAAGAGAGGTCAATGCTTTCAAGTGTAACTGGAAGTTGTCTCCATGGGACAAAATCTAGTTGTCTTCCTTGACAGTCTGCTGACAGACCAAAGTTGTAAATCCGACATGGTCCTTCATCAGAGATAAATGTGGAAGGTGAAGATGGAGCTGGTGAAAATTGAGATGACACAGCTCCAAGAAGGAGAGCACCGACACTGATCAACTCACAAATCATGGTTACAGATCTGAAAAAGAAAAGAAAAACATTATTAAATAACTTTCAACGTCAATCGGAAATGATCAAAATTATTTTTGAACAATGACATGTTTTTTTAATATTTTCTTTCAAAAGACTAAGAAGAAATGATTCAAATTTAACTGGGGTTAAAGATCAAAACTATTCCTATCTCAAGTAAATTCTAACAAAAAACAGAATCTGTTGTTATCACAGCCACTCAAGCATTCATTACGCTGAGGGGAGTTAATCTTCATTAAAGCAGACAGAACACCTGCATAGTAAGGCATGGAATGAAATAATGTAATCATGGCATCAATGCCGCCAAAACTGTGAGTATTTACATCAATTTCATAGCATTGTTGACATCACGTCAAAAAAATGTGTGTGATTCAGATGGAGATTAGATAACATGCCTCAGTACCAGGCGATTTAAAAAATAATGCTGGATCATTTTTTGATATGCCATAGAAAAGCAAATAAAGCTTTAAATTGATAATCCTTTAACTGGCTTATTAATGTATCTAATGAATTTGGTTTTCTGAAGTCACTGTATTTCAAAGGGGGAATCTTTATTCCCTCCAGTCTTAATTTCCTCCCACAACTTAAACACCTTCTGCCTCTACTTCTTTGCACACTGGCATACAAACATACAGACACCTGCTGTCACACACAAAATCAAACGCATGTAGCACATTTGATGCAATCACACCATAGCATGAACAAACAAGGATCATGCAACAAGAGGCAAGCACAACTATACACTACAGTAGACACATTATTTCTGTCTCATTTTTATTTATTGATTTATGTATTTATTTATTTATTTGCTAATTTATTTTAAGCTAGTTTTGTCTGTATAATTGTTGTTCTCTCATTTACTGTATGAGCAACAATAAATCTGCATCTGACACTGCAAGGCAATCAATTCCAACATGTCTTGGCTCTGGTTTCCTACTTATCTCAGCAGACAATACAGTACACAAATCATTCTTCCTTTCATAAATATGTAAGTTTTTCCTTTTGTCACTGTTTTCTGTTCAACTTTTAAAATTTCCATGTATGTAAAAGTATCAAAGAGAATCAAAACAATTTAATAAAGTACCGTACACTTACAAAAACACACAATTTCTTGTGTTTGAAAAATATAGAAATATGTTTTTGTTCTAAATGTTTTCTACTTAGTTATGAAGGTAAAAAATGTGTGCCATTGTTTGTCTGGATTAAATGTGTAATCAGTTTATAAAAACCTGAAACCAATTTTTAACTATGCATTTACTGAAATTATCTTGCAACACACATCTTCTGGAAACCAACAGTGTGTTAAATATAATCAATTTGCAGACACAAATATGATCAGACATACTCACTCATCCAGGCGTTGTTTGCTGTAAAACACTCACCATGCTTTAAATCACTGAAGATTGTATTTGCTGTCACTTTTAGCTGTGCTCAACCTGTACTGATACTGAGATGCTAAAAAAACTGTTTTGTCCTCACGTGAAGTAAAGATAAAGCTTTGTGATAACCTCTTGAACAAACAGTGTTCGTTTTATTGGGTCCAGGAGTGACACAGCTTGAATAAACATTTCTGCCTGGATGGGGTTATTGCAGAATAAAACTGGAACCATAATACAAATGTGAGTCATTATGTTGGCTCGACCAGACACAAACACAAAAATATGATAGACTAGTAACTCTTTTCAAAGAGTCCGCTGAAATATTATTGAAAAATCCAAAAACATTGTGGAATGTTGAACAAATTGTAGATATTATAGCCAAGAGTTTTTTAATGTAAATTCCTCTGAATTTTATTTTATATTTTTTTTTACATCAGCTGTTTGTTTGAATTACAGCTAGACTCACACAAAGTCTTTCATAGCTGCTGTAAGTAGCTATTAAATTTTCAGTTGTTAAATGTGTCAAAATAAATATATTTTTCCACTGAATTAATGTCATATTGCTTCCTTAGGAGCTGGTTTTCCTTCTTCTTTATGACCTCATACGGGAACAGTTTTACTGCTTCATTGATTACTTATCTTGTCAGTTCTGAAGTGAGGATCTGCTTCTTACTGTTGATCAAATTAACAGACAATGTGTTTACAGGAAAGTGAAATTACCTCACATAAAGGGCATCCGCTTTGTGGTATCACTTGCTATTATCAAAGGTGATAAAAAGTACTACAAAGAAAGAAAATGATAATAAACTTCTTTGGCTGATGGTCAATTCTCTTGTGTCATTTCCATTTTAATAATATTGTATGAAATATATCTTGCTCTGAAATAATATCCAATATCTGCATACAGATATAGATCATATTCATTCTGATCTACAGGTATCTTAATTTAAATTGGTCCCATTTCATCTTGTGTTAATTAAATGGTGTTTGTTACATCTTATTATCTTATTTATAACAAGTGCCAGCTAAAAAAGTTATAGTCTTTTTTTTTTATTATTTATTTTTTTTATGGCAGTGGCTGTAGTAACCAAAGCTCTCCTCCAGGGGAAGTGTTGAGCTGTTCAGCCATGCAAGGACTTTGCTCTTCTGTCATTCCTCACCAGCATAATAACAACTGAGTGTCCCTACATTTTATATGGGATGTTATCCCTTTGAAGGCTTTCCAGATAGTTTGAAGAATATGTGGTTATTTTTAACAAATAGCTCTGCTGTTTTCAGACCGATGTGTCTTTGGAAGAGTGTTTTTTAGTGTTGGTTCTCAAGACGCACCTTGTTTGATGTGTGTTGAAGCAGAGGAACATCTGAAACATTTTTGATTTGTTTTGCGTGTGCATGCCTGCTTTCTCTCCGGGTACACTGTCCACAAATATCCATGTTAGATTAGTTGGCCACCCTAAGCAACACTGAAGTGAGTTTGTCCAATTCTGGTTGTTTTCCCTGTCAGACAGATGACCTATCCAAGTCGTAACCCCTAATGGTTTTAACAGCTATAACAAATAATGGGCATTATTATAAAAATATATGCATTCAATATCAACTTTGGAATATTTAAGCTTTAACAAGTTACACTTGAAATAAAATCTACTTTGTTTTTTTGTTTGTTTATTTATTTCCCCCTTTTTTTCCAGAAAAAAAGCTTAACTAGCTTACTGCACTAAATAAGAAGACAAAAAGTTTCAAGGCAAATATTTTTTAGTTCCTGTTGTATTCAGTTTTTAATTCAATGGTTTTAGTTCCAGGTACAAAAAAAAAAAAAAAAAAAGATTCTTGGAATAAGTATGCTCTGCATCAGGTTTGATATTAACCTGACACGACATTTGTTTTTGTCAGGGTCTGCTTTATTGATTTTTGTGCCTGACTTGTTCACAAAAGAGAAAATGCACTTGTTCTTTGGTTTGCAAGCCCATCTGCAAAAGGAATGTGCAAAAGAATGCTGCAGTAGATATCGCTATATTCCATGTTTTAAATAGATCTTTGCTACTGAGGTCAGGTGTTGCAGTCATAGTTATGATCTACAGGTATATTGTGATGGACATAGAAAACGTAGGTAATATAGAGATCTTTCTTTTTTTCAAATTCAGTTTTGCTCACTTTCAAGCTTATAAAGCAGAACAACAGGGAAACTCCTTGATAAAAATAGATATATTTCCTTTTTTCATGTCTGAAAAATAGCGTTGAGAACTTATGTCATGTTTATAAGTCTGCTGAGTAGCACTGCCAGTGACCCGGAACAACCTTGTCCATCCTAAATACTGATAAAGGAAGATAACACTGAAGTTTGACTCACTGATGAAAGAGGAAACATCCATCAAGCCATTTTCTACACCCATATAATCGTTGTGGGGTCAAAGAGGGCCTGGTGCCTATCTGTGTGGGTCACTGGGTGAGAGGCGAGTTACACCTTAGACAGGTTACCAGTCCAAAACAGGACAAACAGCCACACAGACACACCTTAAAGGAACTTAGTATGGATTACTGGAGAGAATACCCAATAATACACAAGGATAACTTGAAAACTTCATGTATAAAATATTACCTCAGGACTTTTTGTTGCAACACCATGCAGGACAAGAAAAGAAAACTGTTTAAAGAATATTATAACTGAGCTCATGCTCTAGAATGCTCTAGAAGTATGTTCCCTGGTCTATTTAGTGTTTTGTTTAATAAAAAAAAGACATTTATTAGAAATAGTATTTAGAGAATATTCAAATATTTCGTGAAAAAGTATTTTCTGCATCCTCCATCCAATATCATTAGCACTTATAAACTGGAGACTAGCGGAGCTAAGTGTTTGGTCCAAATGAAAACAGTTTGGATAAATTGTTGGAGCAAATGTACTCAACCAGTAGCTTAGGAATTGCAACAGGAGGAATGTTGATACACGTGTTTTATTTCCTTTCATTAAAATAATTGACATGTACAGGGTGAATGAACATTTGATATACCACCGATCATCAATTGTGAGAGAAAATCACATTGCACAATTTTAAATATCTGATTTGCATTTTATTGCACTGATGTTGTTTTAGGTGCATCTGTTATTTGTTAACTTGATTAATGAATTTCATCATGGATGTAGAGTTGACAAATGTGCAACTGACGTGTGATGCCATCTTGTCAATCTGGCTCAAATACTCAGAAATGTTTCTGACACCCTGTTGACCACCCGGCAGTGTGTACCTGATAAAGTACCAGTGAGTGGCTTGAGAAAATTTTAGTACAAAATCCTGTAGCAGCATAAACCAAACTTTAAAATAAAACACAGTACTCTGAAACTACACTGAAAATAAAGTCTAAGATTTGAAACTGTTAGCCCAGTGACTGATTTGCTGGCTATGCAAGAACAAGAAACAAATGTTTCATAAATGATTAAACTGTTATATATCTGACATGGTAAGAAATACGTCATTCTTGAGAGTCCAGATCTCTATTAATGCATCAGTTATCTAGTTGTCAATATCCAGTGGCAAACAGTTCTTGGGTTGACATGTTTTTGCAGTGTTATGTCACCAAGCCAGCTTCCCCTCTTACAGAAGAAAGATTTAATAAGGCTGCAGACTTATGTCACTGATGTTCTGTATGCTGGTTTATTGAGGCTCTGTGTTTACATGCTATCCACAAACACAGCTGCGCTTACATTGGACCAGTGGATTCTGGAAAACTGAGCTTTCAGGTAATGATGTTCATCCTGTACAGCAACAGAGGCTCAATATGTTTATGTGCTGAAGTTCTTCCTTCCATATCAAAATGATTGATGAAACTGATTTTTACACGGCTATTTTAACATCAAGATAAGCTTTTAACTGAATCTTTCAATGGCGGTTCTGCTTTTCTGTTTGGCGTTGATGTCTTACGTGGCTCTGAACCTCTGACAAATTTACAAATCTTTTTAAATATTTAACAGGATTTCTTTCAGAATTGCTCTGTACTTAACCAGTTTAACTATCTTTCTATCAACTCTTATCAGTGTCTGCAGATGTACTGTAGCAAAGCATCTTCTCATTGCTATACTTCCACCTCAGATTACCCATCCTTAAGGATGGACACAACTTGTTATTGCTTTCTCATAACGATAGCGTTAATCTTGCCATTCTTCTATAAAAGTCAGGTTTGTTGTGTGCATGGCTAAGAGTTATCCTGTCAACATATTCTCCATCCTAACTTATGAATGTCTGCCGCTCCGTTAGTTACTATTGATCTCTTGGTTGCTTCTCTGATGCATTTACGCTACGTCTTTATAGATTTCTGTACGTTTTTATTTTCAGAAAATAAATTGAACACTCTTTCCAATATAGTCACCATCAAAGTGACTTCTTAAAGCAGTCAGCTGCACTGCATTTTATTTAAGATTACCAGATTTTAGAGGGGTAAATTAAAAAAGGGTGGAAAAACATATGACATGTGGTAACATGAGATTCTGTGTATGTCTCTAGTTTACATTGCAGACTTAGTGTCTCGTATGCCAGAAAATAATTAATAGTTTCATTGCCTCTTACTGAAAAGTATCACTGTGTGCAATGAGCCAAAGCAGCTTTGTTCCAAAATGTAATGGTTCACTGCCTCATTGTTGCCATGACAAAATAACAACTCTTCTCAGGTTACATTCTGTCATCAATTTTCATTACATCAACTAATTTGTGAAATGGGGGTAACTATATCTATGCCTCTTAATACCATTTCTGTCTTTAGCTGCCACAGCTCTGCAGTTGCACAGTCTGGCTCATTGTTGTGGATGATAGCAGTGATTTATGAAAATTGCCAGTTCAATTTGTTACACCTGGGTTCATTCTGTTTTGACAATGGACACTCTTTCTGAGCAAGACTTTAAAAAACACAAACAACTAATCAAAGTGAAGGGAAAATATGAAACTCATGTTTACACTCCATAAAAAGAAACAAAAAGTTCCCATATGATTTGACTCATCATGGGCCATTGCTTTGGGATCTGGATGTATTAACAAGTTGCTGAACAATGAACAATGATTTACTGAGTAAACCCAGGATGAATGAACCAATGAGCAAAGGGCTAAACAAAACTCTGCTTTAATTTTTTTCAACCTTCTAAGGCAACTGAAATGATACTGGAAAACATTTTCTGGTCTAAGCAAACATGGAAGTTTGAGTTTCATTTCCAGTAAACTTTAGAGTGGTGCAATAAAATCAGCCTTGTTCTTTACATCCCATCTCTATAAAGTCAACACTAAAAAGTAACCTTTTATTATTTATCTCTGTGTCAAACATCCATATATTTCTGCAAAACTTCAGCCCAGGTCCCCCTTGCAAATGAAATCTAGACTGCAATGGGATTTTAACCTGGTTAAATAGAGGAAATTTTTAAGCTAGAATGAATTGAAACTTTGTGGACATTATGTAGGAAGCATAAATGTTTCATGATTAGGATATAAAGTGATGGGATGTTAGACATTTTTTTTGCTGACTTTTGAAGTAGCATTTATAAAGAATGCCTATCTTTCAGCAGTGCCCAAATGTGGGATCAAAGCAGGTGTTTGTCTTTCTGACTTTTCTTTATATTGTGAATTTTCCAGTTTTGGTTTTTATTGGGTGGCTTAATCAACTTGTGCTTTATACCAACTTTATGCCAAATCCACCTATTCAGAAATTAGTCAACCAATCAGCCAGAACGTTTTTCTCTAAAAAAGATAGACTTGTCATCAGTAGCATGTCTTCATAATAAGAATATCCAGAGTCTTTCCTGAATGAGCAGAACAGATTTGGATGGAGGAAGTGAAAATGGCAGACCTCTTTTCTTGGCAAGATTGAGGCAATCTTGAGCAATACAGTCTTTAACCCCAAGTTACTCAAGATGAGCTGCCCATAAAGGGTAAAGTAGTGTTTGCTGTCCACTTTGTTATTGAACATAAGACTTGTAAATGCAGCTAAGTGACACTGTATTCTAACAGAACAGACTAAAAGTCAAATATGTAATCAATAAATTGACCACCATCTGCTCTGTTGCCTGTAGTTGTACATTACTTCCAGCTGGTCCATTGCAATTAACATTTTCGGTAGCTGAACCTCTGATAACATCTATTACCAGATGAATATGGCTACAAAATATTATTTTACTTATTATCTGTAAATATAATTTTAAATAAACATAAAGCTATGTTTAATTGAATTTGTGCTTGGTTATTTTTATGCTTGCACAATTCAGCAGATCTTAAGGTTCATCAATTACCCAAAAATCTAATGCTGTTGCTATGAAGATTAGAATCCTGTAAATCATCACTCAAGGGTAATTTAATTAAAGCTGTCACACCAATGTGTTTTATATATGGCAGATAAGCATATTGGCACGGTAAATTTTGAATGGAAGCAATAGAAAATAAATTAGTAAAATGATTGGGAGGAAAAAATACAAAGCGTGTTGCCAATGCAATGTCAGCGCATGTTTCTGAGCTCTCTGGAGACAGCACATAAGGGTTAGACCCCAACTATTAATAAACTTAATCTTCAGTTTGATTTGACTAACACACTCTTGAAAGCACTTTTCATGTAGCAATGCACTGCTTTGACAAAACATGCTCAGACAGAATATTACAGCGCTATTACTAATCTACCTTGCAGTAAACTTCTACCTCAGAAAGTGTCTGACAACTCTCTTTTTGTCATAATAACATACAAGGCTCACTAAGCAGAAAAATCATCGTCATTAGTGTGAAATCTGTCATAGCTGAGGGATACTTTCTAAAACTTTAAGATTAATTTTCTAGAGCATGCAAACAAACTAAATCAGATATGACTTACCAGGTAGTCTGACTCTTCCCTTCAGTTTCTAACCTGTGTTGTGGTAAAGCACCGTGTCATAAGTGACTCAAGTCTGGACGAGTTAGCCTGGAGCTTCTCTGTTTTGTCAGCTCACTTAATTTTTATGTCTCCCTCTCTCTCCCCCTCCCACTGGCTGTCTTTTTTTCCATTTCACTCTCTTCCAGTCTGTGTGCGAGTTGCTCAGGAATGTAGGAAGTGTCGGTGGAGGAACTGTTTTTCGTCCTTCCCACTGTTCCAGTTTCTACTGAGAGTGAGCTTTATCTGGAAAAACATACAGGTAGTTGTTGCAATACTTTTTGAAAGTTAGTGTTAACCAAAATGAGGCCTTTCACGCTGTTTACTAAAGCTGTCAGGGCTTAAAAAATGTGGTTAAATATTAATTAGCTTACTTATTAAAGCTTATTGAGAACTGAATGTGTAAAACTTTGCAACCCTAAATGAATTTAAAGAGCAGGTGAAATTGATAACCATGTGAAATGTTTCTGGGCTTCTGTTTAAGTCAGTTTTATGTAATTTACTGCTCTGCTTTGTGATACACCCCATGTATTTGTTTTCTTGGCCAGGATTTTGCGAACGAGAACTCAATGGTCAAAGTTAAATTAATTATTATGGCTGTTATATGAAATAGAGGTCATAAATATGGATAAGTCAGACTATTATATTTACAGGAATTACTGGAAAACTTTGGGACAGTCTTAAAATAGAAAAAAAATGGGGTACAGGATATTCTGTTCACATGACAAGACAATAGCCACAAACAGGACCCACATCTGTGGGAAATAAGACTAAATATAGCATATTGTGCAGTTCTGAAAACAAACAAACACTTTTCTGCTTCTATGGAAACCAGTGTTAAATAACAGGAAAATATCCATAGGGTTCACAAAATTCAAACAATTCTTTACCTACAGTATCAAGAGTGGATTTTACTCATTTCAGGTTTTACTCTTCGCACAGGTTCTACAAAAAGCGTTCAAAAAGAAGAGACGAGAACTATGACGTCTACGAGTATATCCAAAATTCTTCTAAGGAAGTGTCAACAACTCTCTGTACCTGACGGCAATCTAAGAAATAACTCAAGCTGTCATTTTTGTTTGAAGAACTCCAGATTATTTAAATGACTAGCAAAAGATAATGAATGCTAAAAGGTGTTTACATAAAATATTTAAATGCATTATGATTAAGACAACCTTTCTTTCAAAATAAAGGTTTTGGAAAAGTGCATTTAGGATGCCAAGCGGGGTTTCCCCCGTAATATATTGCTATTTTTTGTCATTATAATCCTGTGTTCTAAGAATCTCTTTGCTGTTTCAGAGCTGAAAGTCTTGTTGCATTCTATCATGACCTTTTCTCAACACTTAGAAACGTATAAATATATATGTTTTTTTTGCTGAGCAGGGCTCCAGGTTGATCTCCGTGTTGTGGTTTGGCACAGTTCCACATTACGTTTGTGATTTCTTTTCAGTCCTTTAAAGGTAAAATGAGCAACCTTGTACTACTAAAGCTGTGCAATCTAACTTCAAAGTGAAACATAGACTTCGCATCTCTTGGAAAGAGCCGTTCTGCTTGTCGATCTGGTGTAGCAATGTTTTTATCCAAACTGTGCAACTTCCTTCGCTGTTACAGTAAATCTGTCTCTGCTGTCGGATTGGGGTAAAGGCTCCGGAAATTTAAATGTTGCAGGAAGGAAATACAAGTCAGAGGGAAGGCGGCTGCATTCGGATATTCCACTATGAGGTTTTAAAGGTGACTGGTTTAAAGTCTGACTCTCATTTAATGAGCTACAGTCCCTCTGTGTGCATGTAAAATCATGAAGTCTGATAACTGAACATAACTAGTCTCAGAATCTCTTTGAACTGCAAGGTCATTAAGATTATCAGCACTCCTAAAAGGCACAAAAGTAACATTTCTGTTTCAGCTTTAACACCTGGAAAGTCCCTGCATATTAATCATCATCAAAAAACAAAAAAACAAACTGAGACTCTCCTTCTCTGCTGACCCTTTTAGCTGAGAGATGATGATAACAGCAACCATATTCAGAATAAGTTAAATGTCTTAAATCAAGCTGCTGGTTCATGATGCAGTCACAAAACGTTTTTTTATCTGGATTTTTATTTTTTATTCTAACATTCTGTCCAATACAAATTGGAGAAACTAAGACTTGTCATGTTGTGGAGAGGCTTTATTTGGATGTTACAGGCAAGCTGGTTGGAGTCAGTGGGGAAGTCGAATGGGGTTACATGAAGGCCAATCCAGACTTGTTTCTCCGGCATCCAAAATCGAGACCTGGAAATTGAAACCTGAAACAATATTACCAAAAAATGATGGAGTCTGAGTGCTTGAACTACTCACTTCTCAACAGCAAAGCATGTTGCTGTCTAAATAAATCTGGGCATATCTGTTCATTATAAAAGGTGTTTAGGTGAGAACTAATAAAGAACAGAAAGTGAGGGGATGGATATTTGGATCAAGAAGCAAAGACAAGTTTTAGACAAGGGGAATAACTAATGATTATAGGAGGAAAGCTGTTGTAAACATTGTAATGTGAACTCCTGCAGCTTCAATCTCACCTGACCACCTCCAGACCAATCAAGAGTCCGTCCCAGTGATCCCCAGCTGCAGACAGGGGTTTAATAGCTCAGGAAGGCACTTGGACCAGTCAATATCTGGCTTGGTGTGGTGAAACCCAGTTATGTGAAGTTTTACAGCACCTTTTCAACCTGAGCTTGCACCTGTTGAGAGTCCTAATGCTTTATTAAAAAAGAATAATCCTACAGCTTTAAATCTCTACAGGCCAATACCGCTCACTTTGAGCATAATGGAGGTCTTGAAACGATATATTGGCACACATCAGGTGGCATGTTGGACCTGCACAAGACTATCACCTTTATGTGTAGGTAATTTTATGATGTTTATGTAGAAGAAAATTTTTTTCAGATACATCCAACTTCACATTCCTTATTTTTGACAACTTCTCAAGAACTTTTCAGTTAAATGGCTAAATCTGATTGTGATAACCTTTGCCTTCCAGAGGTTGTCAAATAGGAAGGAGGATTACCAATGTTTCACTTCTTCTGACAACAGCTGGAGAAGTTTAAAAATTTCATCAAAGTCCGAGCAAGTGTTTCTGTAATAGTTCCACTAGCAGAGAGAAATAGATGGCTGACTCAGCTCCACTTGAATCATTTTGCTGCTTGCATGACTAAAAACAGCCTTTGCACAAGTTGTCATCAGTTTTTTGAAGCTTCATCTTGTGGCTTTTGGAATATGATGTGCTATTTTTTTGCAAGGTCATTGCTCTCTGTTGAGTCATCATTTATCACTTTTCATATGTTCTGACTCATTTGGCTGCAGAATTTTTATGAGAAACCTGATTTCTTCCAAGTGCACATTCATTCATGACGAAGGTTTGGGAGGAATCTCGTTCTGCTCTGAATTATCTGACTCTTCAAACTAATCAAAGGTTCTCCACATCCACTGCTAATTTTGGAAAGGTGACTCATGTTTAAAGGAAAAAGTAAGTTCTTTTTTTCCTGAAAGTTTCACTTTTTCCTTTAAACAACTTGTTTAGAAAATTCAAGAACCTTCTTTTCAACCTAACATGGATTTATAAAGAAATAAAATGTATGTTGGACTTTCTTTTATTTGAGCTATTTTCTTGAAATTCAACCTTCATCCCAAAAGGTATCAGCTTGAAATGGCTAACCTGGTCTGCAGGTTTACGGTTGAATAATAATGCTATAGAAGATCAAAGATTTCCCAGAGTTGTGCCTTGTTATACATTCATTAATTGGTCTGTCATTAATTGATTTTGAATGTTTCCCACCTTAGAAATTGCTCTAGCTTAATCCAAGTAAAATTATACAAACAGTAATAATGAAATTAAAAAAATGCTTTTCAATGTTGCATCTCCTTTAGTGAAAGAAGTATTTGACTCTAATCTAAACACTTTGTCAGTACTAAAAGTAACCAATACTATTTCCAGACTCCTCATATTAGTGGATGTTTGTTTCTTTCCATTTGCCTTGACAGCAGGTAAAAACATGCCATGAAGAGCTGCCAAATGACAATGTGAAAAGGTTATACATCTGCAAGGCTGGGGTAAGATAGCCGGTCAGAAGTTATAGAAGACATTCATGGGGAGCCATTTTTCTGGCCACGTAAATGACTTTACTGTATTGAGATTGGCAATGCCAGGGCCATGTACCATAAAATCCTGGATGACAACCTTTTTTGTTAGTCAGAACACTGATGAAAAGTCATTTTAGGGTTTTCAGTATGACAATTACCCAAACCTTCTACACAACAAAGGAGTGACTAAAGAAAAAGAGACAAAGCTGCTCTCTGGATGGGATTCTTCCTACAAATCTATGGAGGTAACTAAAGCTCATAAAGGATTTAGGTTCTTTCTCCTACTCTGCCAGAATCCATTTTGAGATGTATGTAAAGAGAGACAAAAGTTGTACATTTAAATATTGGTGCAAAAGGTTACATGTGAACAGTTGAACAATCAGGGGAAAATAAGCATAAAGCCAAGAAGTATTCTCTAAAAGACATAACTTCATTTATTACACTTTTTATTTGAGCCATTAGGGGTGTAATTAAAAAATGTGCTAATGATGTATGTGTTGAAGAGGTGTGAAAACTCATTAGCACACTTGCTAATTAGCACATATGTGTTAGACCAGCACACTTGTTGGATTTCATTTGGTGAATGCTGCAAATAGATCTAAAACTAATGAACTGTAGAAGTTAAAGTACAAAATTTAAAATTAATGTTTTTCATACACTGCTGTAAAGTGTTACCCAGTTGTTGCAACACAATTGACCTGAATGCCTTACAACATGTTTGTGCTTAATGATGGACAGAAAAATTCAAATAAAGACTCCAAAAATTTGGGAGATGATTTTGTGATTAAACATATTCCAAACATTTCTCAAATAAGATTTTGCAAGTCTTATCTTGTCATTTGGCCAGCAGATGGTTGTGGAACCAGCTTGTGCAATCAGGTCTCTCCACCATTTTGCATTTTGGCATGTGTAGACCTGCCAAATCTTTCCTGTTTGAAATGACCTTTTGGTTCATAGATTTGGTTTGAAGCAATCATCAATAGAAATGTAATGGTTTGGATTTACAGAATTATGCATTTCTGTAACTTGGTAGGTAAATAAAGTCTATGCAAGACAGAAGTTTACATAAAAAGCTTTTAAAACGTGTATTCATGCAGACTCCCTAAAGTATGAAAAAAGTCCCAAATAAAGAAATAACAAATCATTTTCATTATACTTATAATTTTATTAATTTTCACTGCACATGTTCAGGGAAACACATGTCAATATGAATTTGTTACATGAAAATCTATTGCACTATAGATATCTGTTATTTAAAAATACATGTCATGAAATGGCATTAGAATGGCATGGCACCAAGACAGTATAAATCTCTTTTTCATATAGTAGAGTTTGGCACATTGCTATTAAAAGTAAATCTACCAAGACACAGAATCATGGGCACACATCATGTACAGTACTTGACACTCAAAAGCCCCACAGCAAACAAAAAAGCAACCCGCCTACAAGTCTGATTCATTTACAACAGATAACAGGATCCACCACAATTCTGCCCCTATTGAAAATCAAAAGCCTGCTTTGAAGGAGATTAGCATTTAGCCAACTGGCTGACAACTACAGATGCCAGAAAAGCGATAACGTAATCTGAATGTAGCAACTGCCAAAATCCATATCAAGGCAATGACTCAGATGATCTTCTTAGCTTGATTGATGACAGCAAGTTCAAGAAACTCTGTAAATCTTAAACAGTGTTGTTTAAACAAGTGCTAAAATATTCTGGGTGAATAAAAATGTTGGACAATGATCAATGGAGAATCGATTCCACCCTCAAATCATGTCTTTCCTTCATATGAGCAAACAAACCATGTATCCTGATTCCTAAACTAAAGATGTAAGCAGTAGTATTGGCTTCAAACATGACATTTTTGATAATTCATATTATACAATGTTGATTTATTTTTTTCTCGTCTACCAACAGTTGCTGGGAAACTGAAAACTGTCAGTAGAAGCAGAAGGTTAACGCCTCAATTGTACGTAGCATTCTGCATGTATTAGAAGGGAACTTGTAGCTGAATAATAGATCCTCTTATGTGGTAGTTTTACAGGTTTGAGTTACTATATTTACTTCATATCTGTAGTTAAAATATATTTTTACAATTTTGCTGTAATTAATGTTAACACAAAACTATAATTCAAACATTTTACACAAAGTTTTCCCTTGACTACAATAATATATTTAAAAACAAAAACTAAATAAATTGGTAAATTATAAGACACTCTAATAGGAATGTTTTTATATAAAGAATATAAGGTATTTTTGATAATTATTAATATTCATTAATGCATCAAATTATCATTTGTTACTCGTTAGCTTAAATGGACACTGAGAGCAGTCATTCTGTAGTTAAAGTGTGTTTGTACATCATTATTCTACTTTCAGTACCATCACCTACGAAGTAGGGATGTTTTAATCTAATCCTGTTTCTGGTATTGTTAAATGACTAGTATTGGAGTTGCTTACTTAACTCTGATCACAATGATTGACTGCTTCTAATGGATTCTGTGATAGTTACAACTAGCCATGTGGTCACCCAGCTATCCTTCAAAAACTACAGCCGAACATTGTGTGCAGGACAGAAAAAAAATATTTTACACCTGACACATTATGTTATGTTGACTTTTCAACAGTGCAAGAAATACTGCAGCTTTTTTTTTTCTTTTTTTTTTTTCATATTTTTCCAAGTGACCTGATCTGAGCAGTGTGCTTAGACAAGTATGGAGGACAGCTGCAGATAAAACCCAGAATTTTAAAATGCTTAAAGCAAAGTGTTCAGTTAAAAAACACCATTTTTTTCCCCAAAGTCTTCCTTGTGTACACCATCATGTAATGTTATGAGCTGAATTACCAAAATACCAAAGAAACATGCTAGCATTAGCCTAGCAATTTAGCAAACATTGGCAGCAGGAATGTGATTTTAGTTTATTAAGGTAGGACTCATAAGTATTTGGAAACATAACACTATCCAGAATGAACTAATTTTTCGTCAACGTGGAAAAAAGCAGATACTGCTGTACTGGGTATGTCACTGGAGACAAAGAGGTAATACTGTTGATGTAATACTGAGGAAATGTACTGGTTTTTATTATGGACTTGGACTCTATATAAATTGTTATTTTTTTGTGGCTCTGGTTTGAACTGGAGACAAAAAAAAAAAAAAACAGGTTGAGAAGTCACTTAGTGTCAACCATTAGCTGAATTGTCCTTTTATAAATCTTAATATTGTACACTAATAATCTGCATGACAGCTAAATCTTATCTAATCTCATATGGTTTATTTGAAAGGCCATAAAGCCATTTAAAGCATAGCCTCCTTCGATAAACTAAATGTCAATTTTTAGGAGTATTTCAGTTTGGAACGACATAGTTCATATTTGCATATTTGTCTTAGAATATTTGATGCCCATATGTCCTGTTCAAATGTTTAAAAAGAAAAAAAAAAAAAAAAAAAAAAAAAAAAAAAGCTTTGTTATCCCAAATGAAAACACTAATAAATTATCAACCACATATTGTTATAAATATATTTCTTTTGACTTTCACTTGTTTTGTTATAATAGAAGGGAGTGGTTACTTTTAAGTAGGTTTTTCCTTATGTAAGCTGTTTTTTTTTCTTTGTTAATAATCAGTTTTGGGATACATGAACATTCATGCCACCAGGCTCAATCACCAAGTTGGATCCCATATCCCACTTTACTCTGCGTCTTGTCATAACAGCATCTCTAATCTAATCACATAAACATACAGCAATCAGCAGTTAAAATTGCGGTATAAAGAGGTTATTTGTAAAATTGCCTCAAGCAAATCCATGATTTTTGTTTATTTTCCGCCAAAACTCTGCGGCAGGTTGGAGTAAAACAGCCTTTATTAAATGTTGAGTAGCACTTGGCTTTAGGCTAGAGTGAGTTTCCCACCATGGTGCTGACAAAGAAAAACACAGGATTACCATTAAACCTGAAGTGGTTATTCGTGAGTTTGCCTGTAAGGAAGATCGATGTTCTAGTAGTACTTGGGTTTTATCAGACACAATTTGTTATTTGTCGTAAGAAAGGAGGGAGTTTTCAAATGAACATAAATGAAGCAAAAAGCACCAAGTGAACAGTTTTTATAGATGCCTTGCTTTCCCTTTTTTTTACCCTTTTGTGTCACAGTCAGTGGCTCACATCTGGGGACAGCAGAATGCACGCAGCTAAATGAAGAACACAATGCTGTGTCACACACATGCATTTTCACAGTGGAGAAGAAGATTGCAGCCCACATCTCTAATGGCCTAAAATAAGTTCTTCAATAGAAAGCATGACAGGCTGGCTCTGTTGTCTGATTAACATTTAATGACATTTCTACCACTGTGGAAGGCTGATCTCAGACAGATTCGTGTACCTTTAGTCAATGATAATACTCCATTGCCTCAATGGAGGACCTGTTAATCCAATGCATAATTCATCACTGAAAAAATATTTACTTAGTCAGACAATCAGTACATATAAGGTTTAGCACAGTGTTTGATATTTTAAGGTTTATGATTAATAGTATGTTTTAGTATTTAATAGCAATATAATCCAATCTATCTTTTTCACCATTTTTGTCCACGGTCATAAAAATTAAATTAAATTAAATTAAATTAAATATGATGCTGCAGTGATTGGATTTAAACCTTGCCTCTTGTTCCCGATAGAAAATGCTCCTGTTCATCTGTGATGCCCTGATAAGCACAACTGTGAAGGCCTTACACGCAATTAAAGTAAATGGTCTGAAATTACCAGACCAGGGAATGATCTTCTTTGAATTACTGAAGCCTTTTGTTTCAGAGATTTAAAATACAAATATATAAATATAGGTCCTGTGGTCAGGTGTCACGTTCAAATCAACAAATTACCAAAACAAATGCTTATATATGTAGGCAGCAATGGTAGAAATCAGCATTTGCAGAGAAAAAAAATATTCAAAAGACATTGTCAGTCGGTAAGCCTTCTCTTTTCTTCTCTTGGAAACCTATAAAATGCATGTGAAATAAATGGTTTCACTTAGTTTCAACTGTTTCTGTGTTTATCTAAGCATCTTTACTGAAATTATTATAGCATACCGTCTTGCTCACAACTTTAGGCATTGTCTGGTACAGTGGCGGTTTTTGCATAAATGTTGCATGACACAGGAACAGAATTTAACTATGTTTTTGAGAAAGCTATGAATCCCACATTTTTTTTGCCATATTTTATTGTTTAAAAGTACAGTTTCACCAATTAAGTCAGTCTTTTGAAGACTCGGCACTTATGTTAGTATTTTTAAAAATCAGTAGGTCAAAACAGATTTGAACGAGACAGAAGATTTCAGGTTGTTAGGAAAATACAGTGATATAGCCCTTTAGTTTGGAGCTGAACATCATCAACTGGCTGTGGTGCATTGCCATGTTTACTCACAGTGCTTAAACTGTGCACAACGTAGGAGGGCAAACAATCCCCATTGACATGCAGATACACAATAAAAACTCAATCTGGGTGCAACTAACAGAACAGGACAACCTTCTTCGCGACAAAAGGTTAACCTGGGCAAAGAGCAATTTCACTCATATCAAAAACCGCCACTGGTCTGGTAAAAATAAATTATTTTTCATTTAAAAGAAAACTGCTCCTCTTTGACCAGCAGCTATCTGTTCTAATTTCCCAATTTTGATGTACATATATGGATTGTGGTCATGACATGCCACCATCCACTTAAAAAGATCATTATCTCTGGACCTAACTTTAAATAAGAATGATATTTAATTGAATATCACAGATTATGAGGGACAGGATAAATGAGAGATGATGGCATGATGGAAGGAAAAGAACAATGCACGAAGCCGTGAACAAGGCGAAGTTATGTTGTTTGAAACCATCTGCTGAAACATTGCTAGAAACTGCCCAGTCTGAGGAGGAAGTGCTGAGACACAGTGATGTTCGAGGCCCATCCGCCTACTTTCCATCTAAAAGCTGTCACTTCCTCCCAGCCACATTGTTAGACTCAGCTGCACTGAACACTTCCCCAAGTCCAACTGAGTCTGCAGTTTTCAGCCTCAACTGCAAAATTGTGCTTAGGAGTCCATGTCGCAAAAGTATTAAGGCTTTTAAAATCTCAATACCAGACATTTTTAGGTTCCAATGAGCTTAGACAATAAATTTGAACAAGAGGAATGAAGAGATGCAAGAGCATTATTAAAGGTTTACATATCCACAAATAAGCACAATCAAGGTAATTTCAAAATATGTAGAGAAAAGTTTAAAAGAATTGGCCTGGTATTGGTGTTTTTTTTGCCCAACTCACTGGATATGTTCATCTTTTTAGTAAGAGAAGGAAGGTTCGCAAAGCACCACATCATGGTTGAATTACATTATTAGTCAGCAAAGTTCTGAATTTTACAGTTTTAATCTCATGCAATCAGCTACAGCTGTAGATTTGTTATTTTTTTTGACCAAGATATCCACCTTATTTCGAACAGAAATATGGACACGAATGGTGTGTTTTTTTTTTTTTTTTTTGTGTGTGTGGGACTTCTGGTCAGGCTTTTCCGGTCGCTGGCTAGTTAACTCACTGTTCACCGTCTTCATAATAACTAACTTAACATTATGGCTTTGAGAATAACTGGTTCAAAGGAAAGAGATACTTGGAGCAGAAGTCGTTAAGTCACAACCACTTTGTAGAGCTGGATGTAGATGTTTGGCGCCCTATGACCTCTCAAAGGAAACGTATCAAAGAGGTTAGCACAAGCAGGTAAGCTAAGGGATGTTTAACTGCTATTCAAGCTGATAGAAACTTGCTAGTTCTGTATGTTTATGCTAACCAGAGGTGGGCAGAGTCCCCAAAAATTGCACTTAAGTAAGAGTAGTACTACTTCACATTATTTAAGTAAAAGTAAAATGTACCCATCCAAGAAATGACTCAAGTATAACTAAAAAAGGAATTGATAAAAGCTTCTGAAATACTGAGTAACTGATCATAACACAATGTTATCTGACAGAAAAAGTTATTTACAAATTCTGGTATTCTAAAGCTTTATATGAAAATAATTCATGGAAATACACAAGTACAGCAAAACAAATTTAGGCAGAATAACATTATTTCCAAATTTATTTCTTCAGGTATAATAATAATGCATGTATGTATGTGTATTTATGTGTATGGGTATATGCGTGTGAGTGTGCTCTGAGAGTAAAGTGACAACATTTACTCTTTATAGTACTGTCCTTACTGTAACTCACCACCAGTAAATGGCACAAGTTCAGCAGTAAGATGGGGAAAAAAGAAGAAACAGCTTAGAAACAAAACAAAGTCTTGCTTTAATGTAAACTGTAGGTGTGTTTCGTGGTCGTCCTCATCTTTGGATAAAACATGTTTGTTCTCTATTCAATGAAGTTACTCGTATCAGGTAGACTCTCAAAATTTTACTCGAGTAGCAATGCAATATGATTATTTAAATGAACAATAATTGAGATGATGGGCACATGTGGTTTTCTTGCAGAAAATTAAACTGATTTGCAATCTCATTACAACAAAGACACACCTTGTAAGTTAGCATGCAGTGAAATGACAATTTATTAGCCTACCTTCCATAATATCACCACTGCATGACTGCAGGATTTCCCCTTACCGGCGACACAGGAGCACCTGGCCATCTCTGCACCAAGTGACAACACCAAATAGATAAAAATGTCCTCATATGTTAAACGAGGTCACTTCTTCATATCATCATCCCACTTGTGAAAAGTTTGAGGGTGCAGAACTAAACCTACCATTTCGATTGTTCAACAATTTTAGGAAATGTACAACAAAGTTCACAAGTTTAGCCAAGCTGCTGTTAGTTAGCCCAGGAAAATGGAGAAATGAAAGAATCACAGAAAAACCGGAAGCTGGACCTACATATACTTCCATGTTCAATAATAAGGTGGATAGGATAGTTTAAACATTTTTATACTAGTATGTTCTTGATAAAAACCTAAATAAAAAAAGGATTCAGTTGTCGGTGCACAACTCAACCATGAGTGCCGGTGCAATGCAAACCTAACTCCCACAATGGCTCCTTGTTTATCCTGTCAGTTGGAGCCACTACAAAAGAGAAGATAGCATCAGTGTTAGCTATAGTTAATGAAGCCATATGGTCACCACAGCAAGCAGGGCTGAAAGGCCCAAGGTGGAGGCAAATGAAGCAGATATAAGCCTGCCATCATTCACCAGCCTGAAGGAAACGACTTCCACCTTGAATCCGTCCTCAGTGGCCATGCAACGGAAGACACCTTCCTTCAAGGGAGTGTTAACAACCGGGCCCAGTACGCAGAAGTCTCCGGAGAACAGGCACGGGTAGTTCCTTTTGCAGTTGTCCTTCTCCCAGCGGTAGGTGGCATGGAAGGAGTGAACGGGGCAAGGCAGAAACACGGTGGTGTTTCTGCCCTTCACCACAATCTCTCTGGGCGAAGTTTGCCGCAGCTTAAGTGCTGAGTAGAAACACAAGTGAGTTATTCTATTAATAATTCAGTTACTCAATTAATACAAGGTTAAAAAGAAGCTTGTTAAAAAACCTGTCAAGTATTTACACCTCTTAAGATTTTTCCCATCTTGTCAACTTAATGTTATTGTACTATTTTGAAGATTTTATACTCCAGTAAAAAGTATTTTTCTCCCATTACAGATTTGTCCTATTTTCTAATAAATAAATGTTTTAGACCATCCATATTAAACAGAGATAACAAAAACAAGAATAAGCTTTAAATTATGATTTTATTTATTACAGACCCCTCTAGGGAACAAACTTTTGCATTCCCTTGCAATACTTTTACGTTACCTCGCAATAGGTTTTGCGTTTTCTTGCAATAATGTACTGATTAGTTCATGCAGCATATTTGAATACTGTAAGCCTTTCTTACAGTGTCCATCACACTTTCTGCTATTATATAAGGTTTTTGTAAGGTTTTTCCCATGTATGTTAATATCTCATTGTGAAATATCTGACAAACATGCAGTGAATAAATTGATTTTCAATCTGTTTTTTGCACCAAAAAGTTAAGAATAAACACTGAGGCTCATTAAATGTGCATATTTGAAATTTTAAATTGACATTTGTGACTGTATACAAAACAGACCAGCAAGTATTGCAGTAAGCACATTGAGAGGGAACACATTTTTTTTTTTCCCCATGTCCCCTAGAGGGCTCCGTACTCTATTAAAAGGAAAAACAAACTAAGCCAACGAAAAAGTAAAAGAAAGTCAAGAATGTACTGACAAGGTCACAAAAAGGCCCATAGCACTGGGCAAAAGCAGCATCAACAAAAGGGTTGTGAGGTGAAAACCACTGATATCTTGGCCTGTCTCTCATTTGCCAAAAAAAGGTAATATACTTTGGGCTGGCAAAAAAATGGACTACTCTTTTGAGCCTCTTAAAAGATGCCCCAAAATGAAGGCGAATGACTTGCTAACAGTTAAACTTAAGTAAAATACAGTAATGCAGCGTTACAATGACACAAAGCTCTCCAGTATGTCAAGATGTTGTGCATAGCCCTAAACAGACTGTGCATGCTAAAATATCCCCCTGTGGAGCTGAATTAAAGCAATTCTGCACAGAGCAGTTGGCCGAAATGTCTCCACGGTGATGAAAAAGACTCATTGTCTGATTTTATAAATCGTAGCCATCAAGGACAGCACAGCCAGATTTTAGCTTTAGGGGGGCAATAACTTTTTCAAATAGACCCATATTAGATTAAACAGCTCTTTCTTTAAATAAGTGAGACATCATTTGAAAACTACTTATTGTAATCCATCTGGTTGTTTTTAGTATTAAAATGTCTGATTTAAACATTTAAGTTGACAAAAAAAGAAAAAAAAGAAAGAATCTGAAATGTGAGATATGTTTTTTTTTTTATTTCATGCCACCCTGTCACTGTGAAATTACTGTGAAACCACCTTTCACAGTAATTACAGCAATTGCAATTCCAGACTGACAGTGTGTTAGTCATTGTCCTGCTGCTCAAGTCTCAAGTCTTTTGCAGCCCTTGACAGGCTTTGATCCAGGGTTTTCCCCTTCCTCCTGCAGGGGATGGCATCACCAAGATTTCTTTCACACTTTATGTTTTTGATATGTAGGACATGATAATCAATTTGTTTCATTTAACTACATCACATCTGTCCAAATGTTTGATTTCCAATTTCTGAAGTTCTAGGACCTAACGATTGATATTGTTTGCTAAAGAACATGTTGCTTCCACCTGTTTCATAATTCCTCCCTTTCAATGTAGTAGCAGAGGGGAAATGACCACAAAAACTTTAAGAAGCTCCAGCTCCTTCCGGCACGACACCTTCAGCATATCATCACAACAATGTTTCTCCATTATGCCATTGACAGTCATTTTTAGGCGCGTCGGACTAAGAAATAGTTTGTACGACCAGTTCAGCAGACACGCAGTTCCACCATGTGTTTGTTAAATGTTGCTGCTGCTAGTATGGAGGAGCTGAGTAGTTTGTGAGGGATGGTCGGTGAGGCAAAAGCTGGATTTGGAGACTGTGGCTTTATGGAAATAGTTGCCGCATTATACGAGCAAGCTTTTTATGAACTCTAAATGTCTGCCACAGGAGATTCAAGAATTACTCAAACATGCATCAAAGTATCAAAAGCAACACTCGAGGTATGTTTTTGATGAGGGAATAACATAAAGAAAAAAAACATATTTTACATAATACCCCCCTTGAATATAGAATGCATATCTGTAGGTTACTGATTTCATGCAGGAATAAAATTACTCGAGTCAATGGAACATTTTAGTGGGTCTTCAGCTCTGCTAAAATAAACCTAACAATACCCATGCTACTGTGAATTATTTAGAAAATGAGTAGGGTTTATGGTCATGTTTGGGAGTCATGACACTGTCGTACATGCTAGCTAAGTTGCAGGACTGACCGCTACCGGAGATCCTTTCTGCCCACGACATCATCATCTGCAACGACTCTGACAATTCCTGGATGATCTGAGTTAAGACAACATTTAAGTTTTCTTTGGGATAAACAAAGTGTTCTTTCTTTGAATTGAATAAGACTAAACTATATTGGTTTTCAGGAACCGGAACCAGTGATACAACTTGAAACAGATGCAGATGCAATGTTAAACATCAGATTAACTAAGTGCCTCCAGTTGCTATGCATAGTCAAGATTGCATTGGGGTATGAGATTTGAGACAGGGCAAGTCGTGAAATAGAAAGATACTGTCCCTTTGGGGAATTTGGACACTGCTCAATTATATGATAGTCATCTTTTGTTTTTGCTGTAGTTGCACAGAAACGCTACCACTTTGGTTTAATTAAGACGGGGAGAGAGTGAGAGAGTGTAGATAAGAGCTCACCAGCAGCTTCCTCACAAATGGAGGAGTTGGAACTATCGAGATTCTGAATAAGAGTTCTGTGAAGAAAAAAATGAGAAAGAGACAGAATTAGGAGCAGACAATTATTTCACAAAGGGGCTAATGAGTCTCTTTTTTTCATAAAGCTGGCATTACTCATAAATTAACATAAGCAGAGCTATAACAGCAAAAATAGAGGGAAAAAAGAGAAATTATTCATAGGCTAGGTTGTTGCTATTGTTTTTATATCGGAAATACGGCAGGGAAAAACTTAACAGTCAAAACGTAACATGGCTTTAAATTTGAGAATCTCATTCTTTAACTTTTTTATCTGTCTTGGTATTTGAAGCTAGTTTTAAACACTAGCTTTGAAATTAGCAAGAGATTATCACACAGACCATAGAGACATTTCCCCTGAGAGTGTTGAAAGGCATTAAAGAAACTTAGCTGATGAAGTATCTTTTATCTTTTGATTGTAATTCAATGAGCCAATAGTGCTGCAGTGATGACATCATATCTAAACTTACCCAGTTGTGACGTTGTATCCGGGCGGGATGGCGATGCACTTCCTCCTGGCCTTGTCCCAGCCACAGTATGGATCCCTGGAAAGGATGCACTCTCTGCATGTGTGGCCATAGCGCCTGCAGTCAGCCAACGGCAGACGCTGGACTTCCATGGCAGTACCGACATACAAGTGACCCTAGAGAGAAAAAGAGTCAGCGATTTAGTATTCATATATCACTGAATGCCACTAATTTTTGTTGTGCTAGATCAGTGGTGTCCAAACTCAGGACTCAAGGCCCAGCATTCTCCATGTTATAGTTCTTTCCCTGGTTCATAAACCTCAATCAAACGATGGTTCATTAACGAGCCTCTGTAAGCTGTGACATACTGAAGGAGATAAACGGATCATTTGAATCAGCTGTTTTGGAGCATTTAAAACTATCCGGACATCGGCCCATGAAGACTGGAGCTAGACACCAATGTGATGCTACTGTAGCAAAACATGAATTTATTGTAAAGCTTTTTACACATTTTCATGAGGAATGTCAATAAATAAGATTTTAAAGTTTTTATGTAGCCACTTTGTTTGATCCTGACTGTAAGCAATTGCATCTTCTAAACACAAGCTTTGAATTTATACACCAAATGCAGAATATTCATTCAGTTTTCTTGTTGTGAGTATATCACATCTCTCTCATTTAACTGTCGTATTCAATCAATAAATTATGAATATGTGAATGTTTAAGCTTTATCAGTGGTAAAAGGGAAAGCTGAATTTCTCCCTTTTCACTGACAGAATAGGGTCACATGAAGGAGACACTGATATAGAAAAGATTTTCTATGCTATGTTTTTTAAAGAGGTTTCTGCAGCTGTTCCTTTTTTTTTTAAAGACATAGAGTATCATTAACGATTAAAAGCATAAATTCACCTAAATAAGCCTTTACCATGTTTTATAGAAGCATCACTTGTACCTTTTGTGAGTCGATGGCCATATTTAGAACAGGCCCTTCGTTGTGGAACAGAGAATACTGAGATATGATGAAGACATCCTGGATGGTGTGAAGAACCTTGAGAACTTTGCCTTGATCTGCAGAAATAATGAAGGAGAACACACTTGACACAGATTGAGGAGGTTAGATGTGACGTTTTTTAATCACATCAAAAGAAAACCCTTTGGTGCCACTCAAACTTTAAAATTTGATGGATTTTACTTTTCTTTACTTAGCTTAAGTGGCAGTCATTATTATGCAATTTGAAGGATTTGCAACTGGTAATTCCAATTTAAAAGGCTGAGTAACGCATAAATTAACATTAATGTGCATGTGTCAGATAACGTTTTCATTTCAAACAAGTAAAAAGTTGACTTTTTATGTATTCATTTTTTCCTTCTGCTATTTTTGGGGTCAATTTTTGTGTGTATATATAAAAACACTGTTGATGTGAATTAATTTTGGTCTAATATATTTTGGTGGGGCAGATGTAAATGACTGTTTCTGGTAGCTCATGAAAAGTTTATTCTTGGTTAGACGTTTACTGCCTTCACTGGGATTGTAAGTGCTGAGACCTCTACATTACCTATTTAAGATAAAAGAAGAATAATCCAGAAGCAACATGTGACTGTTTTCAAACACACTATCAGCTCAACGGCACAAAGTCAGCAAAATGTCTGTAAATCATAGGTGGCAACAAAGCAGGAAATTGTAAGAGGATTTAATAGTGAAAATTGTGACAACATGTAATCATAAAAATAAAAATGCCCAATGTTAAATAAAAAAAAATGTCTAATTGGGGGAACCAGCACAGCGAACTCTGCTGTTTCCTAAAAACCAAACCTGACAGTTCCCATCGCTATCACCATAATATTTGAAGTTACATTCTCATTCTTTCATCTGTGTTTTCTATTTGAAGTGTTAATTAATTCATGCTCATTTCAGTGTGGCGATGTTATTCCAGTTTAAAGCATGGCATCCTTGTAGATAATAGAAAACAATGCGCTCAGATTAATTGCCTATTTCATTAATTATACCATACAGTGATAAGAAAAAGAAAGTTCTACAGTTTCCAATACGATCACAGAGAAACATGTTCTGCAGGATGGATACAAGATAAAATATATGTTTTACAAGGAAGAAAGGCACCAGCAATGATCTGATAGAAAAGCTTTAACCATAAAATGAAGATTTAATAAATGAGCAACTAAGGCTTTCCATTAATCTGGAACATCATTAAAGAACATTTACAAACAACTTGAAGTCTGCGATTCAAAATAGTTAAGCAAACGACTCTGATTTAGTAGTTAGGATTATCAGTGTAAATGTGCCAGCAATGTCACCTGAAGGTCACACACACACACACACACACACACACACACACACACACACACACGCACATCATATATCCCACGGATCACATGTTGCATGTCAGAAATAATGTTCTTTTAGATAGGCAAGACTAAACCAAACATATTCATCCTCTATGCAGAGGGCCATGATCAGAGGAAAGACAAAAGCACAACATTTCAACACAAATACTTCATAAAAATCATTAGCACAGAAATGTGAAATGCTCTGCAGCCACAGGACCTGAAGACATTACAGTTATTGAGACCATCACAAGAAACTCTTCTTTATCCAAAAGTATTCTAAAGTCAAATCAGAAGTCATTTGTTCAACAGTTCAAACTCGAACTTGGAACAACTAGTGTCTTCAGTAAACTTTAAAGGATTTTTAAACAGATGACCAAATTTCCCCAATGGCAATTTAAAAGACTTTTAAAGTTATGCAGAAAACAGCTGAATTAAATTATTGCAAATTATAAGCCATTTCACAGACTGATCAGCTTAGTTTTTCCAAGAACAAAGTGACACTCACTGAAAGTTTCTTTTGTCCCATGGCTGTTCAAGTCAATGCATCTTTTAAATATGTAAATACGCTGGTGGAGCAGCATGTCACTGCTCTAACAGAGTGACAAGGGAGCTGATTACCAAGAAACTCATTTATTGGTCTGCTGTCTGGATTCAAAGTTCTGCTCTAATGCGCAGCAGGCTGGGGGGAAAAGCAAGATAAACCTCTGACTTAATGAAATGTATTCATGTTGCTAGGTTAAATGATTGAATTGTTTCTATTGGCCACTTTCACCATTTGTGTCCATTTGTGTTTTTGTTGTCAGCAACAAGAATTGATTTTTAACACTTCACAAATTATGCAGCCCAGTGACAAAGGATTGTATGAAGCTTTGTAATTTAAACGGAAAAATTGTTTTGTCTGTTCTATGGATAAAAGTGCACACAGTTCCAACAGATAAAAAGATGCAGCTGAAATTCCAGACATGACTGTACAGCTTTACTCCGTTAGTCAATAGTGCATGCACTCTCAGTTTGAAAGATGATGAGTCATTATTTTCAGCTATGAGCCATCACTTTTTTGCCCAACAGGCTGTGCCCCTACCATCTGAGCAGCCACAGCTTACACTGTTTACAGTATCTCAGTCTTGCCACCGTCGGCTGCTATTTCCCTGCAGGGTTTTATTTCTAATAGTTCATTTTTCTTCTCGCTTCTTAACAATGCTCGTTTTTATTGTCTACAAACAACTTCTTCTTCTTCTCCAGATAACCTGTCAGTTTGATGTAAAAATGAGTCCCAGATTGTTTTTATTTTTTGGTCTTTTGTCACATAAAATATTGTTTTACCTTCTCCACTCTAAAATTGGAGTGATGCTTTTTATTGTACATTTTCATTTCCTGAATACTCTGCCTGTCAGGCACTTTCTCATTTATAATCAGACAATCAGGTTCTTGCTGTCACTTGGTTTTCTTTTGTCTCTTTTGTTTTCATGGACTTCAAATTCTTCCGTGTTGTCAAAGATAACTTTCTCAATTCTTTTCTGTTTATTCTCATGATTCTTTAATCCAGTCTGCAGCTATTTTCAGCTCTTTTATCAAACCAGCATATCAGCACAAAAAGAAACAGCTGAAGGGGAAAGGGTGACGTTACTGAACTCCTGTGACATCTGCTTGGTAAATCTGTTTTTAGCTATATTTATCCAGGCAGAAACTGCTGAGGGGACATTTGTTTAAAGGTAAAAAGCTTCACACCTTTAAATCTCCACAATTACACAAGTTTATTTTTAATTAGTTGAAGACAAGAAGCTAGGGAAGCTTTTTCATAGCTTTGACTCAAACATCCCCTTATTTTACGTAAATAATCTGTTTTACTTCTCTCAACTTTGATTTTCTGTCCCGACTGAAATTTTGATAAACCAGATGGGCCTCTGCTGTGTGACTTTCCAAGCACAGCAGCAAATAAAGGAGTATAACTTCTAATCTGTAACATGAAGTCAGGCTGAAACAGATATATATCTCTGACATTTCTTCAGCCCTGAGGAAAGCTTCTGTATAACCTCCATGGCCAAAACACTCAAAACCACTTTGTGCCTGTGGTGGACAATCTGTCACTGACTTACTCAGGTAAAATGAATCTTTTTAGTATGGATCCTTTTTTCACCTCTAACAGTCTACTGATGGATATATTGACTGCTTCAGTTACTCTGCAGGCTTTTACAGGTCTACTATTTTTATTTCAGCTAAGGAACTTTTTAGCTGAAATAAAAACTGCATCTTTCAGCCATCGAACTACAGTATTGCTGCTCTTATGCATATTTGATGCAGTTCTTTCCATTCCCTTTAATAAAGCTAGTGTAATTTGGAAGAATCTGATTCTGTGTCACAGAATATGGTGAAGCAGGAAATGTTGTGAAAGCTGATTATTTTAAATAGATCATGTGATAAAAAGGTACAATGATAATATGATGAACTTCTAGTTTTTAGTGGGTATAAAACGATTGCATGCTATAACTTGTCTTGCAAAGAAACATTATTAAAATAAAAACAGAAAAGTAAGTTTTATCTCATCTTCAAGTTTTTTACAGGAAACCTAAATAAAGTCAATTTTCAGAGAAAAAAAATCTCACTTTAATTTCAAAACAAATCCGCTGCCAAAATTGTTTGCATAACATTTCATTTATACCCTCATTGAATTAAGATAAAGAATATGAAAAATGGTAAATTTGTACATGGTCATTTTAGACTGAGTCCAGTTTGCTCAATTATGTTTTAGCTTGTGATTGTGAACCAAAATGTTTGTTTTATAAAGTAATGATGAACTACAGTGTAGCTCCTGCTTTTTATGGGAATAATTAAAGGTTGATCACAAAAGGTATGTATCCTTACAGAGTTAAATTAATTGCATTAGTAATTTAATACATCTGACAGTAGAAAATACTTATTTGTATTAGCAGGGGAAGTGCTTAGGCTATGCCACATTTGAAACCTGTAATATGTAAAAACAATATATTCTGTAAAGTTAATATGCTGTGATTCTTTTGTTTCCGGAAAGACAGAGAATAACTGGCTAAAACTGAGACCAGCCTGACGGAGTCAGAAACCAGTCACAAAATCTCTGATTGTTGCATCTCTAAATTACAATTTTAGTTCAACTGGTTTTACAAAACAGATATTTTTTCAAAAATCAAGATTGCATACTGAAGAAAATGTAAGTTAAATAAAAGCAGGCTAATTTGTCTGGCTTTAGTCCTTCTGAAAGGTTCTTCTGTATTGCTTTTAGGAATCCATTTGTGCTTCTCTTTTGCTCAGCCTGAAGTGCAGCAAAAGCTCTAAGAGCTTCTTCTAAAAAAAGATTATCTGTGAGCTTTCCATCCTACTGCATTGCCATACCACGGAGCAAGTGAATCTCTAAACTAATGCTACTTTTTTAAATCCATGTTTTCCCTTAGTTATAATAGACAAGTAGACACTTAGAGTTTGGCAGAGGTCTCATGTGAATATTTCCTCACATCCACCCCTGTGATTTTGTTTTCAGATTGCCCTCAACGTTTAAGAGGCATCACTTGAGTGTGTTTCCGAGCTTCCACACAAATCCCTGTGGAATCGCATCAATTTTATACATTTATTTTTCATGAATGCACAGATGCCCGTGAGCCCTGCGGTAAAGTTCTGTGGCTCACCTCTTTATGATACCCGTGATAAAATGTAGCTTCAATGAAATTAGTATCTGTAACAAGATACTAATAATTTTAATTCCAATCTCATTCCATCGTGGTTTAAATTGAATCAAGTTAACTTTATGTGGAAAAGTAAAGCCTTTGCACCAATTATTTACCTTTCACAGCATTGTTCAAGGAAAAAACAATATGTCCTTGTTTTGTTTTGGTGGCTACAGATAAAAAAACAAACAAAAAAAACATGAACTGGCATTTTAAAAATCAATTTAATCCTTTTAAATGTTTCCTGGGTCGTGATCAAAAGCTGAAGAAATTAATTTAGTCAAATACTGCTTCACCCTGCTGGCTTGGTTCACTGTATCCCAGCGGGACCAGTGCAAGTTGTTTAAATCACAGTAAAATGTGCTTTTACTTATTAGGAGCATGGCGACACTTTATTAGTTTGTCCAAAGGCAGTGTTCTTAAATGATTTATTTTAGCTTCCAAACCCAGGAGACTTTCTGGTTATAAACAAGATTTGTACCTAGCTGCATTACTAAATGGGTGAAAACTGAATAAAGGGTTTTTTTTTTTTTCTACTTTATGGCAGTTAGTTTGAAAATAGCTTTGGAAACTTATTTTCAAAGTATCAAATGTAATCTGTTTTCAAGATCCAATTTAAAACATACATATTTAACCATATTCTGTGGTCCCCACCCAATAGACGCTTCATATCTGATATATATCAAGGTATCTGTTATGCAACTTAAGACAGATTTACAGTTAAAACCAGAAGTTTCTTCTCAGTGACATTAAACTTGAGTAATTTGTTTTCTGCTTTCTCTTTTCTCCTGCTTTCTAAAGCAAAAAGTAGATAACAAACCTCAAATCATAAAAAACACACCATTCTGATATAAATCTTTTTACCGATATTGTCAAAGTTGCATTTTCACTTTGTTACACATTGACAAATTTCTTGCAATGTTTTCTCTTCATTTTGTTTTGTTTGACTTTGAAAATTATTAATGTGAATAAACTAAAACTGAGTTCAGTTTTAGTTTTATTTTTCAGGCATTTAGGAAACAGAAATAATTTTGGCAACTCTAACTGACCTACAACATGGGAAGGTTAGTCTGATTTAATATCTGACAGTGAAAAAACGTGTGTTCGTTTATACAGTGCATGCATGCTTCTGGTTTAAACTGTATGCGGTTGTCTTGTTTCACTTTGTAAGCCAGTATTACTACAGTTATAGCTTGAGCACTCAGTGACGTTTGCTTTATGGACGAACATCTTACAATTAGCTTTTGCAAAACCTAATTTTTCAGCCTTTTTCATGTTTATGAAACATATTTACTGGACTCTCCCTCAGTGGTGAGGAGTTATAACCCCAGTCTGCCAAAATGTCCTTTTTATCGCCGCTGGACTCAATGCAAACCCACAGCTGCTCATTTGATTGGCTTTGACTTTTTGAAACTAATCCTGTTTCCCTTATTTGACGCTGAATAATTTCATAGAGGTAACTTCTCTCCATGATTTGCACAAATATAAAAGGCTCTTTGAAAGTAATTATGATGACTGATGAGCTTCACTTGGTGCATGATGAATATTCACACCCTGCACTCTGAGTGACGGCAAGGTAACATCAAAAGTGTTTAAAATGAAAACCTTTTATGGCAAACCACAAATCCACAAATGACAAGGCCTGCATCTATGGGTGCAGAAAATGAAATCAACAAAATTAAAAAGTAAATTTCTATGCAATGTTTTCCCTGGCCTCAGTTTGAAGAGCGAATCAAACTGTTCTACTTTCTTTTTAGGCCAGCATAGAAATCCACAGCTGTTCATTACTGTCCCTTTCCACAGCTATAACTGACACAGTTAGTAAAGCCCACAGTGAGCGGCCATCAACCTTTTCTTTTTTTTTAACTTTACATTCGTTTCTGTCTGCTAAAAATACACCCAACCCAGAAAGGCCTGATGAATGACAGGAACACAGCCACTGTAGTAATGAGAGAAGCGACAAACATCTTTTTGGTGAACTTCAGAGTTGTGACACATTCAGAACATACAGAGCATGAGGATACAAGTTGTGATGGTTGCCATAGCAATGCTCTTGAAGGCAACACAATTTTTAGATGAACTGCTACAAGCAACAGCTGTGCCTCAGAGTCACTGCTTTGACTGAAGGGAGGTGACAGATGGTAACTCTTAGAATGTATGTGGACACAATTTTGACAATTTTCAAACAATTCTTTTTTGAAATGTCTGCAGTTTTAGCTCAGTAATTATGTAGTGCAATCAGTATTTTTTCACATCTCTAGTTCTGCTCAGTCCTTCGTACGTTATCTCTCTTCCTCTGTCATCACACACTAAGGTTGTTGTCACACCTGATAATCTGGTTCAACTGGAGAACAAAAGGGCAACATTTGTTACAATTTCAAATGGTGCAGTTTACTTCCACACTGCACTATGTCAAACAAACCAATAGCTTTAAGTAACCTGTTTACCTCCTCACCTGTGGTGGCGCTGCACCAAGACCCGCTGAAGCAGACAACACAAAAACATTTGAAGAAAACACAAAACCGCAAATTGCTTCTTCACAAAAAGTAAACAAATATGAAGTAGTGTTAAATATTAGTAGTTGTAAGATTTTTCTGTTGTCTTTGTAAAATGGCAATGAGCCATTTAACCTGCTGGCACTAGACTTTTTGTTTTGGTTGTATTCATATGCTTTTGAACCGCACTAATGTTCAGTTGAACTGAACTGAGAGCAAGGGTTGTAGGTGAATCAAAGCTTTTTTTGGTCTCTGTCAGAGTTAAATTATATATTCACACCTCCCCAAATGAACTGGACTCTCTAGGCAAACAAAACAAAGTTTGATTAAAGCAGACAAAACAGGGCTGGTGTGAATGCACCCTTAGATCCAGTAAAAACCTCTGAATGTCCAGTGATGTGTGGAAAATCAATAACTTTTTACATTAAAAGACATGGATGGCCTATAGCTCTGGACGCCAGCTAGTTGATCAATCAAGGACTCAAAAGATTTGCTCTGCTATGAAATAGAGGCAAGAGTTTAAAACTGATGCACGTAAAACAATTAAAGCTAATAACATCAGGATCAATTAAAGTACACATTCTACATTATCAGCATGTAAGAGAATGCTGTGTTTTTGGTTTTTAGCATCTCTATAGAAACATCTCTGAATCCTACTGCAATTATTACGGGTGCTTGGCAGCTAAAAGTGGTGAATCTGCTGTATACCATGTATCCTGATGCTGTGGTGTAATTCTCCTCTGATGCAAAAGCAGTAAAATACATGATGGTAACTAAGGCTGCCCATAGTTACCAGAGAGACATGGAACACAGGATGGTGAAAGGACATCACTAACCAAGAATTTACATGCTTTTCTTAGTCAAATTCATCTGATATGAAAACTACTTGATCAATGTGATTGTTTATTATTATTATCATTATTATTATTATTATTATTATTATTTTCCTATGGACCTATTTGTGTCTTTAATAAAGCTGATGATGACAATAATGATGAATAGTGTCAACATGAGTTTAGTTCCCTGTAGCTCACAAACACTGCCACCTCCTTAACCTGAGGTAAATGGATACTAAAATAAACTTCCCATAAATTCTCCTCTAAACTAAATGAAGTAAGATTTTCTAAAACTGTTTGTTTAAAAAAAAAAACTGTTACAAAAATTGAATTCTTGACACTGTAACGCTGCACCAATGGTGAGTAACAGTGATCTCCTCTTTCAGTGGCAGTTTATTCATTCGCCAATCCATCAGAACTGAGAGGAAATTAAAGAACTGGGTTCAGAACAAGCAATTTTACAGAAAGAGCAGGTATAAAATAAGTTAAAACAGTCAAATTTTGAAATTTTATGGTGTAAACATGACTCTCTAAACAAAATGTTACACATGTAGCCACTCTCATCATTTTGACACACAGATGTGCACACGTACCTGTTCCGAGGTACAGGACAGTGTAATGCTCATCATTGACTGCCAGGACAATATCCGCGACAGCGTGGGTGATTTGATCATCTGTGGGGAGGTCGAGTGGATTCACACCAACCGGCCGAATTACATCCTCTATTTCAGGGTAGTATCTGATCACGCCAAGGTTTTTGATGTTGTTCTGAGTGTCTGCTGATGGACCTTTACGTTCACACTGAAGAGAAAGGCAGAATAATGGATTTACATCAGACTGGATTGTACAAAAAGCAAAACATGGCTTGGATAAAGAGCATAAAATTGCTTCTCCCTTATTACCTTTTTTAAAATAGCATGTTAGTCACTAAATTACAGACTGATTCATGCTTTTACACATATTGTCTCTGCACTGTGACAAATAAAGGGAACAAAAAGGCAAATTTTCTTACCATCCCTGGTCGACTGCCACTGAATGAGCTGCTGTAGCCTTTCAGTTTAGAATTAGAGAAGGCTCGATCAATATCTTCGATGGAATAGGCACAGACCACCGTTCTTCCCCTACAATGGAGGAAAAAGTTAATTAATCCTCGAAAAGGTATTTAAGTTGTCATGTGGGAAACTTATTTATTCAACCTTTCACCTTGAAACAAGAAATTAGAAGCATTTTTTTGTTACCCTAATATTTTACATCTTTTTAATGTCTATGCAAATTAGATTAGTATGTGGTGCACCGAGGATTAGCCACTGCTCATGCTCATTTACTCCTTCCTTTTTGATATATGAAATATCTTCTTTTGTTTCCTAAAAGTGCATCTTATTAAATAAAACATAATTGAAAACTACATTTCTGTCAGTAATTCAATTCAAAAAGTGAAACTGAATTTGCAGTATGAAGGACTGCTTCAATGCAGAGGTGGCTCTGCACTGAAGGGGTTAAGGAAGTCCAGACTGCTTCAATGGCGGCCCTCAGCTTCTCTGCATTGTTGGCTCTGGTGCCTCCTGTCGTCTTCTTGACAACACTCCACAGATTCTCTATGAGATTCAGGTCAGACTAATTTCTGGCCATGGCTTTTAAAGCAAGTATTGGTGCGTTTAGCAGCGTGGGCAGGTGACAAGTCCTGCTGCCAAAAGTAATTTGCATCTCCACAAGGCTTGTCAACAGAGGGAAGTAGAAATTACTGGTAGACGGCTGCTTTGACTAAACCATACAAGTGGAATTTACTTCTTAGAGTTGATTGCATTTGATTTCATTTAGAAGTATCAGAGTAAAGGGGGCTGCAATCAAATGCAGCTCACATGTTTTAATTTATATATGTAAAGAAAATTTTGAACTGAACTTTGTGTTGACTTACTACATAACATCTCAAATTATTTTAAACTCTGTGGTTGTAATAAGGTAAAAGCAAAGCATAATCATCTATTTTTTTTATTAAAGATTTGTCTCTGAACACCACGGCTATGATGACTATTGAGCTCAAGATAATTGAGTTGATTTTACTCGTACAGCATAAATGGAGAATCAAGGTTATTTCAATGCTCTTTGTGAAAAAAGTGAAAGGTTTAGTACAAACCTTTTTTTTTCTTTTTTTTTTTTCCCATCAGCCTCTAATTCATTCTCATTCATCAGTTAGAGCTCAGTCCAATACAGTCAGGTATAAATTAATTTTAAATGCTTAGCTTTAAACAATCAGATTCAGTAAATTATAAAACATCAGTCATCACAAAGTTGGCTGAATGGTTTAACATGTTCTATTTTATATAAGTTTCTTTATCATTTATTTGTTTAAAATAGAGTTTAATTCATACAATTAAAAAAAAAAACAAAACTGAATCATCTCAATCTCCACATAAAAAAAAAAAACTGAAAATAATCAAACAAACCTCACAGTAAGCTACAAATAACTGATATGCCCTTAGCATAAATAATTAATTTTGACCAGGTCTTACTAAATTCATCTTGCTACCCACTCACTATACATCTTATTTTTTCCAGATCCAACTCCAACATTAAATCTTCAATCCAATGAGCATTATGCTGGGGGATTCACTCACTTCCAATTAGTTTAATATGTCCTAAGAAGCAGTATTCCAAAATCGTACATGTGTTTAGCATTCTTACAGAGCCAATCCGTAGAATTGGGTAGAATTAAAAGGTTGCCATGTTTGCACCTACCATGCGTTGGAAAAAAGGCCATACATGACCCCAGCCCTCTTGTCCTGAGCTGTCAGGACCACAGCCTGCTTCATGTTGTTGTACTGCTGCTGTGTGTTGCCTGCACCACACATCACCCGAGCCTTCATAAAGGTGGTCCAAGAGTCTGGCAGGAGGGCTTTGATGCCCCCTTCATCCACCTGGAAAAAACACAGAGGGGATCTTATTAACAATGACACAAAGGGGCAGCCAGGTCTGCAGGCTGATTGTGTTTCTAATCGCTTTGTGTTTATTGCCCGTGACATAGTTCTGACCCACAACACAGAGCAGCAGAACCTCATTTCCCTCTGAGAAGAATTAGTTGACTATTTATTTTAGAAAGCTTTGGTTATTAAGTCCAAGATATTAATTATCTACTGACTTCATTTAGAGCTCAGTGATTAAATATGCAGTTATACTTTTTATCGCAATAAGCAGTCTCTGAAATAATAATGACAGTTTCTACTCAGATGTATAAATTGCACATTCTTTTTCAGTGACTTTGTGAAAAAGGAGAAAACCTGTTTCATGTTTTCCCTCCGGACTGATCTCAGTCATATCAGCGGTTTTGCAGTTTGAAGGAAACTGTTGAACCTTAAATATATTTTCCCTTTTGCTTAGAGACACTCCAGAGCTAGAACAGGTGGACTCATTCATGTTCCTCCCAGAAACAAAGACAATAAATGCTAACTAACTAACTAAAAAAAAATCACTTAAGAAATTAAGACATTTCATTAAGAGCTGAGACTCGTTATTGATCAGTAAACATGAAAATATACCTCTTCAACATTTCCCCATTACATTTAAGTTCTTGATTTGAATTTAGAGGATGAGGCATGGCTCACACAGAGCTGCAGGTGTTTCGCCTTTGAGAGCTAATTAGAAAAACACCTGATTTGATGCTGCTGATTGCAACGTTTGATTAAAAGCATCCTCCAAGCAAAGCGGCAGCACTTTTTCACTCTGCAATGACAGATTCAGTCTTCTGAGGAATAGTAAAACATTAAAATAATTTTATAGGAAATGTAGCATAGTTCACACCTGGAGATCCACTGCATCTTCAATTTTGTATCTTTTGTCTAATTATTCATCAAAACAAGTAAAGTGGTTCAGAAATAGAGCTAACAACCTGCAATGTTTTTTTTTTCTTACTGATGTTAATTTTAGTCAAAACACTTCATTCAGAAAGGTTTTCCCACATTATTGCTTATTTAAATGAATATTTATACCTCCATACAAGAACAACATTCAAACCTACTAACAAAGTCTATTTTAAATGCTACACCACAGTTTTTCTCTGAATTTGGGTCTGTTCTGACTCCAAATACGACTTTATCATTTGAAATGTTATTTATAATAATTGTTTTAGTTGTTGAGGAGCCGTAATCAATAGTGTTCATACCTCTGGTATTCAGTATGCACTGTACTGGAGAATAACTGAGTTGTTAAGTTGCTTACATTACTAATTGAGCCCTCAGGAAGGAGAACATTTTATTTCTTGCATGGATGACATTACCACAAATACAGTGTTGTAAGTTTTACAGTGTTGTAAGGCATGAAAATCAACCACCTCAGATTGGGTCATCCCACTAATACCCTCTGATGAGAAAGTCTTATGTGGATAATATTTTTAATGAACACTTAAGAAAAGACAACAGCTTCAATTAGTCTGGATTATGTATGCGCTTAACGTATTACGTTTATGTTAGCGTGATACCCTAAGATCAACACTTAGCCCCTTCTAGCCCTCTTTAAAAACTACCTGGATATTCAGCAGCCTTAAGGAGCCATTTAATAAAACTTCTATTACGTAAAAATTGATAAATTTTCATATTTTGAATATGATGCACAAAGTTACATGGTGTGAAGAAATGCAGCCCATAGAACTACAGAGACATGTTTATCTGATTTTAATCCTAAATGATTCAGCTCCCATCTGTCACCTAAACTCTCTGCTCCAGACAACGGACTTTGGTTACAATGTTATCAGACATTTGCAATATCAGCACAGTAATTCATCAGAGTTTTTTTTCATTGCAAATACAACATATTTGTCACACTGTACAGTCCTGGAGTTTTCAATACTTCTTTATTGGTAATATATTTGCAAGGTTAGAAGAGAAACACATTGGTCACCTTGATTTTAAGTTTTATGTTGGATGAAATAAAATTATGTTGGTAATGTATGAGACACTGTTAAAATAAGATTTTTTTTAATTGTTACTGGGGATGAGGGAGTGTTTCTTCAAGTCAGAGTGAAGGTTTACATTTTCTCAATCAACCATGAGTGTGCCACCAATAAAGGACACAACTGGCTTCTGTAGATCTCATCTGTGACCCAGCTAGAGTGTGAACATCAGTGAAGAGGACTAAAAATGGAAGAGTGGGAAGATTCCCAATAGGATTTGAAGCCACTGATGCTGCCAAATGTTTTCAAAAGCATAGACACATGAATTTAGATGTTTCTATATGCTATATGTTAGGCTGATGTTTGGCAAATATACATTTTGGTAATTCTAGCTTACCTGACACAGAAAATGTTGAATTTTTTGTTTATATAGACATTGTATTTGGTAAAAACTGGTTGCAGACTCTTTACCGTGCAGATTCGACCTATGCGGGCCCTGTATGGCTCCTCATCCACTCGGGCTGTCTTGTTGAACTCCGTGAAGAAGAAATAGATCTCCTCTTTGTACTTTTCCGAGGCAGGGATTATGGATGCTCCAGCAAACTGAGGACCTACAGGTGAGATTTAAATATATCCACAGAGATCAAACACATCAACGTTTAAACTTAAAGCATTACTTCAACTTTTGTGGAGATATTTCCTATCTTAAAAAAGAACCATGTCAGATTCTCCAGGAGGATCTGAGTGGAAAGACAGTTTGACAGCAGTCGTGAATACACCTACATGGTTTTGTCCCTATGGGAACGATAGTAGATGATTTACAGAGAGAACCACCCACCATCTCCATATGCAATTATCTAAGCGTGTATACCTTCCGCGTGACTCCCCCCCACCTACTCACTCAGCAGCCAAATATTTTCTGTCTTCAGGAGTTTCTGGGAGCCAAATGTACGACGAATCGAGCCGACGTGACCTCCCACTGATGACATGGCCGAGTACAGACTCCCATCTGAGACAGGCAGGAAAAACAAAAGATGCACAGGAGAAGAAATGGTGAGTGGCAGGTAATAAAAACAGGGCACACTTGACAAATCAGTACAAGGTTGAAATGGAGGAGAGGGGCGCCTGGAGTGACAGAAGAGAATTGACTACGGCGAAAAATGGAGAAGACAAAGAGGAGAGAACATTAAATACAGAGTTTAGAGGAACAAAAGTAGGGCCTGGAAGACAAAGACAGAATATAAAAAAGCAGGGCAGAGAATACGGAGCCAAGAGCAAAGTAAAGACAACGTTATAAAGCAGAGCAGCCTTTGCTTCCATGAGCTACAAATGTCCACATTGTTACAATCCAATGCAGAGCTGTGTCTCCATAGCAATGCAGAGGGGGAAGCATTTGAAATCATGGCAGTAACATAATCAGGACTTATCAGTATGTAGATGCCACTGAGCCCAAGGAATGGGGTCGACTCATTGCATCCACAATCAACCCCCCCATGTGGAGGAGCATCCCGCAGCACAGCCCAAACCCTCGCTGATTTAAGTGCCTCTTCAAACAGCCCATCTGCATTAGATGGTTGAAGAAACACACAATTTCCAAGTCCCTCTTCATGCACAATGACTACTGAAGGTCAGTTTAATTAGTACAGCCCTATTTAGGCAAAGTTATGCAAGACTTAATACCTACACAGTCAAGGGTTTCATTTGAAGACTCTTATTTTTTTGTGTTGTAAAGCTTTGTCTTGTCTAATTTGCAGATGCAAGTAAATCCAGCCTTGTATATGAAACTGTCTTTACATTAAAAATAAATCTAAGCTAGATTTGAAAAATACTGAGTAAATATCTTTACAGAAATAGGTCAGATGTTGTCGTACCTTTCACATCAGGTACGGGGATCTGCCAATGCTGAGCTGTAACAATATACTGAATTTACTAAGATTAATGTATGCATTATCTAAGTCTTAACTGGGGACCCTACAAAACCTGGGGAGCAAAGCTGTTAAGTTTTTCTTTTTAAAATTTATGATAGGATTTCCATCCCTGGATGAAGCAAAAATAAAATGAAATATGTCTCAAAAACTTACCATAGCCCTATTTAATACAGAGTCTGTTATGGTAGTTTTTTGAATAACTATTGTAACGCTTTATCCCTCTACACCTTATAACTCTGGTTTAAGTAGGAACATTTCATTAAGTTGCTGTTGTGAGCCACTGCTAAGCCGTACAGACGAACTGTAGGTTATTTTCACAATTCCCTTCACAACCTCTTCTCCATGACAACATAGATTTCCACAAGAACACCTGACCACAGAACTGATTTAGGAAATGTATAACTACAGAAAAATCACTGGAGCAATCTAACTACAGAATACTTAAGGACACAGATGACTATAGAAATGCCACTGGAATAGTATGACTACAGAACACGCTACAGTATTTTCTAAAAACTTTGTGATGTAAATTGCAACTTTAGTAACTGCAAGGGGTTTATTGAACTCAAAATTTTTAATTTCTCAGGAGCAAGACTGATGACTTAACCTGTTAAATTAGACTTATTCTGTTGGCCCTGACCTCAACATAAAACATGGCTGCCCTACTGATAAAACTGCATTCAATCTCTAAGAAAAAGATTGGATTTCTACTTGTTCAGTTTTTACCTCAATAAATCTGTCTTGTATATTGTACCATGTTACTACCACATCATCCTCAAATGTGCTCCAAATGCATCATAGAAACCAGTAGGATTCAGTCATTATTGTGCACAGTGACCAGGAAGGAATTCTGGTAAGAATGAATTGAGTCGCACTTGTATGTATGCAGACTCTGTACCAGAACATGTATTCACAAACTTTGTGTTCAACTGGAACGCAATATTTAATTTAGATACACTGGTCGTGATTTTCAGTTCTTGTCTTCAACTGTAGCTTAAGAAAGTCAAATAAGTAATTTGTTCTTATGTTAGGATTAGTCATCTGCTAAAATAAGGAATGCTATTTATATTGCAAAATGACTCAAGTTACTCAGCCCACAGTGGATTTTATAACAAATCTATTTTTTAGTCAAGATTAATAAACCTTTTATGTGATTAAGTTCCAATTATAACCAAATATAATAAATAAGGAAACTATAGTTTGATTATGATTCTAAATAAGAAATCAAAGTTTTCAGTACTAGGCAACATAAGAACTTTTATGGTGAGTCTGTATGATCATCCAAAAGCATTTTACACTTAATATTTCGAGGGACTTCACAGAAAAGAAACCTTTAGTCATCTTCCTGACATGAATAGAAAATGATTATGAGAGCAAGATTGCTCTTGGCAGCCCAGGATTCATAAGTGTCACGTTGTTGCTCCTGACACAAATAGGCCGAGTTAATATGAAGAGTTGAAGGTGGCTTTACTCCAGAGTAAGGCAGGTGCCAAGGAGAAGCTTTAGAAATAGATTGAAACACTTCTAGAGAACCAAATGCTAAAGAAAATTGATCTACTCATTAATTTCTAATTTCTACTGCTTTAAAACACTCAGTCACTCCCCAAATAATATTTATCTTGTTCATCTCTATGCCTCAAACAAATGCATGGACATTAGATTTAGATTTAATGTACAGAGAAAGCAGACAAATAGAAAGAGATTCTGCATCAGACACAAGTATGGGCTAGGCACTAATTTTATTTCAAGTCAAAAGAAACATGTTGGTGAATTTCAAAGATTACTTTAAACTAAATATGCAAGGGGTAGCAAAACCCTTACGCTTTACAGTACATGAGTGGTGGAAAACTAAGACTGAATGAGTGAAGTTCAGTCAGGAAAGGCACTGCCAAAGCTATTTACAAAAAGTAAAAAGTAATCTTCAACATCATAACATGTCTGCTTATTTTAGTTTGAAAATAGTGTCATTTAATCATTTTAAGGCAGCATGGAGGTCTTAAGCATGGCTTAGAGAAATAACACTGCATCCTTCTGGTCTGATATGTTAACTGTATGCTTTATGTATTTGCATGATGATTTTAATGATGACATTTGACAAACTGTAATGTTTATTGCTTGTTTCATAATGTGTTACTGTATGATGTTTATGTGAGGTGAGGCACTTTGAATTACCATGTTGCTGAAATGTGCTATACAAATAAACTTGAACTTGACATGCAAAGAACATGCATAAAAATATACCTCATTTCCACATACACCATCCCTTGTCTGCCTCTAATCTTACTTCCACGTTTTCATTCTGTTCCCTGCAAATGTAACTCCTTGGGCACAATTTTGGGTGTAAAATGGATTCAGTAAGTGTTCCTAACTTAGAACCAATATTCCAAATCACTCAGATTTTTCACCAGCTGTTAAATGACTTGGAACTTGTACTGCAGAGTCTGATGTTTTGCAGCAATTGCTTCCTCAAATATTAAATTACAAATAAAATCTTTGATATTTTCTCTCTTTTCATCTATACCTGAATTTTTGAAATGGAAAGAGGCTTCGTTTTTGGGAGTTCATTACCTGCAGGCAAGTTGATTGACTTCTGCGAAGGGAAGGGAGGTGAGATGTGAGAGGCTGGCGCAATCATCCCACCGCCTTGGACGTCTGTCAGCACCGTCTCATTTACCTGCAGGGGAAAAGTGCAAGATATTGGAGCCAAGCGGAGGTCTCCTTGAGATCTGTCTCATTACTTGTTTTACCCTTCACTCACTGGGTAAACTTCAATTTATCTGTGAAGGATCATATTGAAGTAAGAACATTCTCTTTGAGTGTAAATAACTGTTAGCCTTCATTTTATGAACAGAAAAAATAAGTGAGGAAATAGATAAATGCTGTTTGCAGCTGCTTTACAGATGGCTCAATTTATTGCAGAAAGCACTTATGGCAGCAGAAACAGAGGCAGGGAAACTCAAAGGAATTTATCTGTAGATATTTACCAGCATCCAGCATCTGGGGCTTCCAGCATTCGTCCCACATACTATGAATGTGTCATTAACTTTCTGAAGGACGGTGATGAAATTGTCGCACTCCATCTGTTGGAGAAAAAAGAAGTGAGTGAGACAGAAAAGGGGGAAACATCAAGGAAGGATGCAGAGGATAGGGGAATAAAATATGATGATTTTTTCAGGGTTTAAGGATTAAAGAGAAGGAGAGAAAAACGGAGAAGGATGAAAAGGGGATTAAGGGAAAAAGAGAACAAAATGAAAGACAACAGGAAGTCTACCTCGGGACTCAAGCAGTGGAAGGTAGAATAGAGGGATGGAGAAACAAAGCAGAAGTGCAACAGAAAACAAACAGATTACTGGAGAAAAATGGGCTGCTGAGAAAAGATTGGAAGCCATCCATGTTTGGCACTTTTGGCAGACAGCAGAAAAGGCTTAGACCTGCAGTACAATACTGCAATGCTGCATATGCATCACTTCATCAACAGGGACAAATAATGGACTGCACTGTACACAGATGGATGCAGAATGAACATGCTTACAGAAATATTCTTAATAAATAAACCGGTTTTTAGGACGTTTTGCTCATTCTGTATCAAAATTTTTAAAAAGTGTGTCTAAAGAGGCGTTTTTTTTCCCCATGTTGAAAATAACAAGAACATCAGTTTAGAGAAGCATGGCTAAAATTCAGAACGAGGATTGGACGTGTGTAGGTGGGTATGTAGGTGGCTGGATAGGTGGTAGAGTGGGATGAGATTTTATTTTACTTAGATTCTTTTATTTTGTGTCCACGCGCATTTCGGTTTTTGAAAGACAAAGTTGCTGGTGCATGTTTGGGCATTTATTTTTGATGTTCACAATTAAATGGAGAGCTGAAGTTAAAATGTGAGCTGTAAAGTCACGGTTGCACCTGACACTGGGACTGATATTTCCTACCTGGTGAGACAAGACAGGTTTATACATTGTTGGGTCCATATGTTACCTCTTAATCAAATCCTTTGACATTTCTGTTCATTTCACATGCTGAGTATGTTTTATGTTGTTTTTGATCACTTGTACAACCACCTTGAGAAATTCAAATGAGGAACTGTTAAAATATAAACCTATATCTCTTAGAAAAAATATATGTTTCTAGTGGATACATTGCAGCTCGTGGTTATAACATAGTGAAAGAGCTGTGAGTCAGTGCAAGCCATTGTAGTTGTTTGGATTTAACTATTTGATATTTCAATTATCTGTGACAAAGTTTGGCTTTAATCTTCTGATGCCAGACAAACTGACTGGGAACTATAATGAGCAGAAACATCAGAGTCCGCACACACCTTCTCTAAACACACAGTAGTCCCCATGTCCACAGCATGATCACCAAGGACCGCTCACCAAGAGTGAAAAACACATTACAGAGATGGTTTCACACACTGATTAATACCACCTGGAATTGTGGGAATGTTTTTATAACAGCCTGAAAAGCCCCAGGTGAGATTTGATTGAGTGATGCAGACTTTGTAGGTTTATTTTTTTAATTTTTTTTTTACTCCTCACGTTCAGCCCCAAGAAACAGTGTGTGTGCTCCTGATAAACTTATGCAGAGGTAGACAGAGTGCTTGATTCATCTCCATCTAACCTTCTGTGTTGCTCCCAACACAGAAGGTGAAACATGTTTCTTTTGCTCACGTTTTATCTGAATTCCATGTTTCACAAGTAAATACATTCTAACTATTTATTGTTCAAGTTAACGTATAAAAGATGAATATTTTAATAGAAATAAACTACAGAAGTGTTAAAACACTGAACTCGATTCTCTCTCTCACGAATATGTTGGGTCGAGCCAGAGATGAGTGCAGACTGAGCACATCACATCAAACACTCAGACAGACAGGATGCAGACGCGGCCAAAAAGGGTCTGACTTTCAGCCTGAATGTCAGAGTAAAGGGTGAAGTCAATCAGACTGTTACAAAAAAACCTATGGTTGTTAGACCAAATTCATTAGTCCTGGTATATTTTATGTTATGCAGTGGAGTCTTTAAATTGTTGAGTCATTTGCGAAAATATTGTCAGGTCAAAAAGGATGCCATTAGCATGAAATCATTTCACTCATATCAAGGTTTAACAAACGTTTCAAACCATTACCACTAGATCTTTAATCTTTTAAATTATAGTGTGAAATTGTATCAGTTTTATTTTTTATTTTTTTTTAATTTAACCCTTAATTAACCAGATGAGTTAATAAGAACAAATTCTTAGTTACATTAATGACCTGGAGGAGAAGGAAGAACACATAGAAAGAACAAGCAGCACACTTTTACAATAATCAACAAACAGCAACACTGTTGAGGTCATAAAACAACATAAAACAATACTGAGACATCTACAGGTTTCAGACAGCAGCTTCTTCAGAATACATTATTATACATTATTATTAGTGCTCAGTATTAAAGCTCAGCTTTAATACTGAGCACCTTTGTATTATTTCTCCATATTTTGATTTAATTGTGGGAACATTGACCATAATGTGTTGGGCAAAGTAACAGATTATTGGGAATCAAAGATAGGGCAGAGATAAACCTATTAGACTTTTATAAACAAACACATACCAGTGAGTTTTCCTTCATTTCTGAAGGATGATCAGTTAATAGAAGACCACATACTACGGACTACAGCGACGTGTGTAAAAAGAGGTATTAGTAATGAAACATAAAGCAGAGTGGTATGAATCATCAACTTTATGAACTGTAATAAATGTTTATTTTTTAGTCATGTATGGGCTTTAAATGCTTCAATTTCAGTAATAGCAATCAATGCAAACACCTTTTGAGGATTCCACATGTGCTATTTTGAAACAATTGCTACATTTTCCTGAAGTCATAGGGCAAGCCTGGCATAGATGTATTTATAATGTAGCATGAGTTGGAGAGGGGGCTTCAGAACATAATCAGTGGCTGACCAGCCCGCAGTAGTCACCACTGACACCATGTAGCTGTGAGTAATACCGCAGCCTCGAGATGACACAGCTGTCAGAGTGAGACGGTGGTTTATTAAAGCTGCAAGCCAAAAACATGCAGCACTGTGTGTGTGAACTGAAAAATTGTATTAAAGCTTTTGTTTTCCTGCGCTTCTGTGACGTTGGTGGCATACCGGTGTCAGAAGCAGAGCAGGTTCAAACTGTAACAAGAAGATTAAACCTAAGCAAAAACAATAAAACATGTCCTGGTAAATCCTCGCCCACAAAAAACAGCAGAGCAATCAGCCACAGGATACTGTGAGAGATTAATTCCCAAACATGAGTAAGGTTGATGCACCAAGCAGTCATATCAGAAGTCATAGCAATCTTTAGAATGTTACAAAATAAATGTAAAATTCCAGGCCTGAACTGGAACCTGTATTCTCTGGTAATATATTCATTTATTCAGGGGAATGCAGACTCTATTGTGTGAGGAGGCACTAACATGCATAATAAAACGATGTACCTTCAGGCACTACCATGCAGAAGGTCCAGCTACTTCTCCCACCAAGGTCTGAGACCATAAACATGATGTTGAATGCAGAAAAAAAGATTGTTTTAATGTGTTTTCAAGTAAGGATTCTAACTTGAGTCTAAATGAAAAGATAAACTTGGCGTCTTGACGTGTGTGAGTGTGTGTGTGTGTCTGTTATAAGGATGTATATTACTGCATTAGGACTGACATTTTTTTCTGACATCATTATATTTTTTATGTCTTTTTCAAACTAAAGCTGCTGTCACCCTGTTTGTCTTTCCATTTGTGCTGATTTACTAAAAATGTGTTTTGCACAGGTTTAAGCATGAGTTAATATAAAGTACTGGTACCTGAAAGAACAATTTCTGAACATGTGTAGCTTTTATGTTCTTTTAATTGGTGCATATAAGCATTAAATATGTGAAATACAGTGTTTTTTTTTTGTTTGTTTTGTTTTTGTTTTTTGCAATATTTGAGTTGTTGTTGCAGACAATTCTAAATCAGTGGTACAGGTGATGCAGTTCTCTCTACTCTGATCTAAGGACTTTAAAGAAAGGCTAAAGCTAAATTATTAAAAAAACAAAACAAAAAAAAAAAAAAAAAAAAAAAAAAAAAAAAAAAAAAAAAAAAAAAAAAAGTTGTTTTGGGCCCTTCAAAACTT
>NW_015113761.1:0-34140 GCF_001443285.1 Poecilia latipinna
CCCCCATGTCTTGAGTTTGACACAAGCGTGTTAGAAGACGGTTTGAGAAAACGTTCAGAATCTGTGACAGAACTACATTATCGTCTTGAATCTGAGTAAACCATTAGCACTGACGTCGATGGAGCAGCCGAGCAGGGATCCTCTCTCCACGGCTCGGCTGATGATGTTGAAGAGGTCTGAGGGGGCGCTCTTCAGCTCAAACATCTCCGTCACGCCTCCGGTGAAGTCCTCAAAGCCCTCTGATGTGCTGCCGCCTGACAGAGCCTCATAGCAGCCGTTCAGCCTGCGGACCAAAGCAGTTCTGGCGCATGAATTGGGTCTCCAAGGAAACGAGAGGCGGCAACAGCGGAAACACATCACGCTGCGTTATTTATGTCAAAGCTTAAGTAAACTACAGTTGCAGTGTTTCCTGTTTATATATGGTATCATCAGTCTCATGTTCACGTTGCACTAATATGGGAAACTGTGTAAACGTGGCAGCCATGTGTTTATATGAACAATACTGTATGTCAGTCGTACAACTGAGACCACAGCTGTCAACTGACGCAGCTGCAGCTCTCGGCCATTGAACCCCTTCTGAAATCATGACCAGTTTATTATGCTGGACAACCACTAGGTGTCATACTAGAGCCGCTTTAAAGCTGAGCTGTCAGTTTGCAAATACTGCTCTTTTTTTCTCCTTACAGACTTATGAACAATAAAATTGCTTAGATAAAAAAAAAATTCACAACATATTTAAATTATTTTCTTCTTTAAAAAAAAAAAGTAGATTGCAACCTCAAAAAACAGGAAATTTTTCTAATCCTCATAGCTTAGCAATAGCTCTCAAAAGTTTGTACAAGCACAAAGCCAGTTTATTTGGTAGACATTTTCAATTGCTTGTCGATACAAATAACGACCTATTAAATCCAATTAAGAAAAGTAAATGCATTTAAATATCCAGATCCAAATCAGAAAACATTTCCCCATCAAAATATCAGCGAAACGTTTCCAACGCCTTGTTGAATCAATGCCATGAAAGCTTATCTTGAAGGTAACAGGAGACCCAACCCAGTACTAACAATCTGGACCAGATAAGGCCAGTAAGTGTATAAAAAAACAAAAAGGGATTTGCAACAATGATTGTGATTTTTTCAGCCGTGTTCTTACTTGGCGTAGGCCTTTTCCAGCAGAGCGCTCCAGAATTCAGTCCCCTCTGCGGAGTGGACAAACAGCAACTTCCCATCTTTCACCGGGAGACGGTCATCAATCACCACTTCCACCCACTCTCCAAACTGCCAGAACTGCATTACAAGAGAAGAAGCAGAGAGCGCTAGAAAACACAATGAAGGATTTCACGTTCTTTAACAAAGGAGTCTGGACTGTTTGTCCAGAATCTCATCTGAACATCTGCACAGCTTCAGAACGTTGCAGGTTTTTGCTCAATACTTCTTCTGGATCTGTAGAAAGCTTACGTAAGAGTGAGCACTACACAGAGTCAGTCTACTAAGCCAAATCAACAACGTAAATGTTTCGCGTTTTTGTGCGAATAAAGGTTTTAAAAAAACGAACAAAAAATAATTACTTTTTTTGATACAAAGCATTAATAATACAAGAACAGAAAAAAAGTATTCTGGTTTAACTCAAGTTAAAGAAAACAACATTGCTCACCCTTTTGACAAATGAGGTGAATAATGTTTACAAGTAACTCTGTTAGATCTTTTCACAGAATGTGTGTAACGGCAATTATTTTCCAAATCAAACAGGTTTCTCTGCTGCATGTAAAGAACCACAGAGGAGGGCGGAGTTAATTTCTCCGAAATAGTTTGCCTAGAGCCTGACATGTTTAGGTGATTGATTCTGCTTTCCAAGAAAACACACAGGTACTTGTTTTGTTTTAATCTATTTTTAATTAAAGCATTACAGGTAGATGCAAATAGGTTCACGTCTAGGAAATTAGATCTGATTCAATGATTGGTGTCCAGCAGGGGGCAGTATGAAGCAGATCCAAACCATTCTACTCTACTGTATTTGTTGTTGTGACATGGAAAAATTAAATCATCCTCAAAAAGAGTAATGGTCGAGGTTAAATGATTTATTTCAGATTTATTGCAGAAGCATAGAAGCATAAAAGCGATGTCTGGAATTTCACCAATTCATTTCAACGTTTTCTTCAGTGGCTGGGCAGATTAGCATATGGGTGCAAATCAGAGCTGAAGCCTGCAAGACTGTCTCAGCGTAGTGTAAATCAGCACAGACTCGATAAGGAGCTACAGAATGCAACTCACCAAAAAAAAAAAAGACAAAGAAAAAAAGAAAATACTGTCCAAGTCAGATTAGCATCCTGCTGGTCATTATACACCAACATGTATCCAAATGAAAGTAAGTTAACAGAAAACTACAAAGAAAAAAGCCCCAACAAACATGAGAAGTGAGAATTTTTTCTAGTAAAAAGCTAAAAACAAAACAGCTTGACATAGGAATTAAAAAAAAAAAAAGTTTCTCCTGTAAATTCGGTGGCTTGGGAGTTTTTTTTTCCTGACAAGATTTTCCTTTTAACATTCCAAACAAGCTTGAAGTGCTAAATCTACACCTCTACAAACTCCCAGGGGTCAGCAGCACATACATCCTCCTTTGTAGTAGCTAGCTGCAGTAAAAGGTTAGGCTGCTGTCAGACTTGTTCCTTTCTTGCCATATATGACCAAGCATTGAAAAACATCTTACATGGACATAAAAAGAAAGGGGGCTTTGTTCTGTCGCATTAGTCAGCTTTGCACGTCATTTTTGATGTGCCACTGTCATAATACGAGGAATGGTGCAAAAATAAAATGTTCAGCAACAACTGGAGAGAGCAAGCCACTTCTGCTGTCAGAACATATTCACCTTTTATTTATTTATTTTTCCAAATAAAAAAAAAAAAAAAAAAAAAAAAAATCAAGGGACAATTTGGGTATGGAAGTTCAATGCAATGAGTTTCCCAACTGGAACAAAAAACCATTTCCTGAATTCATAAGAAAGCAAAGAAGCCAAAGTCACTTCGAGCATTCGTCATGCAGAGGTGTGTCATTTATCAGTGCAGACATCTACACACCTCAGAATAAGGAAAAAGTAAAGTCAGCACTGTGTTGACAGCTGAACAGCAAACGTTTGACATCTGTGGACTAAATTTAGCATTTCAAAGTTGCAACACTTCTACTGTGGAAGTTTTTATTGTGTCAGAAAAAGGCAGCAGGCCATCTTGATCTATGATTGAACTGGATATGCTAGCGTGCTAAATGTATCTATAAATTCAGACTCGTGCTAAAAAGTCTCACAAGGACCAAATGAAAAGCCACGTACAGAAACCGTAAGGCGGTAATTGAATACAATGGGAGAATTTCCAGCAGAAAAAAAAACTCCATTTGTGGTTTAGGCCAATGGAAGAGACAAAGAAAAAAGGAAGAAGGTTGGAGAACTGTCGTTTTAGCTTAACCACAGAGCTAATGAGTGTGCACTAGCATCACATTGCATCCAGGAGCATTTAGCCCACTTTTGTTGGTCAGCATCTGCTTTCAATGTGCAGCAGAAACTTTCCAAAACCTGCCTGCAAAGCCGAGCCCACTTCTGGGAGAAGCCGTGCCACAATAAGGCCCACCAGAGACTTGCCCAGTTTCAGAATTGAACAGCTAAGTGTGAACACCACCCTTAGACGCTGTGAGAAAAAAAAAAAAACAATAACAAATGAACTCTGACTAGATCGGTGTCGTAACTTGCAGGAACTTTAGTGTCTGAGCCTGAGAAAAACCTCAAAACTATTCAATAGGCGTTCCCAGGTGCAAAAAAAGAAAAGAAAAAGCATTGCTACAAATGTCTTAACGGATTCTGCTCCAGTTTATGTTTGTTTCTGACCGAGACTCCCCTTCTTTCTGATTTTTTTTCTTTTCCTCTTTCTGCCTTCACACTGAAAAAGAACAGATTACAACTCCCCGCAGCTTGGACTCGTAACGTTTTGGGATGACTCATTCAGTTCAGGGTAATTTATCCACAGGCTTAAGGGATCCAAACGTACACAACAAGGGAAATCCAAGACAGATCTAAAAGCGCGCAAATGCAGAAGGAAGCAAAGACCAGCTAACAAATACAGCATAAGTCTAAAGAAAGGATTATGGAAGTGGAGCAGGTTTTACAAAACATGAAGCTTTTCTCTTTTTTTGCATTCGTATGGTGTTCAGCTTTCCCGTGTTTAGATTTAGCACAACATGCATTTGCAGGACATTTTGAGCAAGCTGGAGCATTATTCCCTCTCACTTTAGTAAAGCAGCAATGAATACAGGAGCACATGTTTCTGCAGTGCACCACTGTCTGGTCCCAGAGGTGTAAAATAGCAGCTGTGAGCCACTTTGTGATGATTTTTATTGATGTTTCTGCCGCATGAGACAACCGCACAGCAGGGAAAAAAGAAATTCACCTTTTTCTGACCATTCAAAACTACATTTTGAAGTGTTAAGGACTACAGTCCGCCTTGTTTTATACGTTTGTCTGCACCGTGGGCCTCACGTAGGGAATGTGCAGAGACAGCTGGGTTGTTTGTCTACTCGTTTCTGCTCCGACGGTTTTCATGACTGAACGGGCTGATGGAAGGGATCCCTGACGGATCTCTGTTTTATTTGTGCGTTTGACATAATCTCTGTGACTGCGCGCGCGCTATGAGCGACCGATGAGCGAGTGTGCCGTCCCTCCATCGGGACAGCTCTGTTCCCCTCAGCTGGCAAAACGCCCGCTGGATCAAACGTCAAATTATCTTGAAAGGGCTCAGTGACCCAGCGAGCCGAGATGGTGGAGTGATTACAAGAGCTACAACCAGATTTTCTCCGTCTCATTTTTTTTTTTTGTTTTTTTTGTGAAGAGTAAGACTTTAAGAGAAAGAGGCAGAAGACAGTCTTATGGAGGCATGTTTTTGTAGATTCTTCAAACTGTAAAATAAATCTCTTTTAGTACTTCAGGGACAAATGGCCAGAGAAACAAATTCAGATATAAAGACGTCAGTTTGAAAACGGATCAAAATAACGACTGAAGCAGCCTTGTTGCCAAGTTTGGACCGTCCCAGGTACATCTTTTTTTATTATTCTGGTTTATAATCATTCTTAAAGAGGAATAACTTCAAAATCAGCAGCTACAACTTCTTACTTAAAGTCAAAACTCAAATATTTTAGGGGGGAAAAAATACATTGACCATAATGTAGCTGCTAAAGTGTGCACACCCTCATTTAGCTGGGAATCCAGTTTTATTCAGAATTAACCTTCACACTCAGTGTAATGTTAAGAAGGCCTCAACAGACGCCTTATGCCATTTGATTAACCCCACATAAAGTAATGTTTGTTTCAGCAGACTCTTCCTGACATTTACTTAATGTAATAAAACATCAGCCACAGAGACGCCTTCCAAACCAGAGGGGTCGTATGGATCATCTGGTGATAATCTTCTCTGTATGTTGTGGCTGTGGACTAAGCTGGCAAGATGGAAGCCTTTTATTTTAAAAAACAAATATAGCTACACCAAGTTAAATGTGGCAAAAAGACATTTGAAGTCTCCCAAAAGAGCAAGATCAACTTTTTGATCATAATTTTAAAAGGTATTTTTGTCAGCCGAACATTGGCGTAATGTACAGAAGCATACAGTTAGTTACGTTGAGAAACCTCTTTCTAAAAACGCGGTTTGTGTCAGTTTTTCATTTCAGAACAGGCCAAGCAATCACACTGCATCTGCTTTGCTTCCAGTTAAGCGTCTTAAAATCACTTCAGATTTGATGCAAAATCATCACAAACCCACAATTTAAGTCTGGTCAACCTTTATTTATCCGGGCGTTTGTGAACTGTAGTTTTCATTTGTGACTTTGACTCTTAAACACAAAACTGACAAACGTGTTATTGTTTTTTTCACAAAAGTGAAGAAAAGCAACCTCTGTGACTAAGACCAGATATTTATGTCTTGCTTGGTCAACTGTGTTACCTAATGACGCTTCTCCATTTGCAAAACAACTCCTTTAGTACAGGCTGTGTGTTACAATCATTAGTTATAAAACATGCAAATGATTAAAAAAAAAACCCACAGGCTCATTCAAATAATCTGTCAGACAAGGAAGGGAACCAGTCATATCTTGCATATGGAGTCAGAGTAAACCTCTGCTGTCATAAAACTCCATGTTGGACTGACCGTGTGTACGCTTCCTGTCAGCTTTCTGAAGACAAGACCTTTTAAACCAAGCCCAGATCTGTGTCGGTGCTACAGATGCCTGCTTGTTGCAGTTTACATGGATTTGTTGTTGCACACAATAAAGCAAAGTTCAACTGATAAGCAGCAGCCACCTCCCAACGGCTGCATCCATGCATAATCACAGAACAGATTCTTGAATTATGTTGCAAAGAATCTGCTTAATGACCCGGGTCATTAAACATGGCCTGGTCATTTTGCAAAGCAGCATGACCAGGTCAGAGAGAAAGAGAGAGAGAGAGAGAGAGAGAGAGAGAGAGAGAGAGAGAGAGAGAAGGGTCAGCTTGAAAGATCCGGTAGGAGTTCAAATGAACAGTTTCTATTATTTATGGAACAGCAATTTAAATACAGGTGATATTTATCACTCTCTGACTGGCTGGGTGTGGAAGAGAGAGGCTGCTTATCTTCAGTGATTTTGGAAAGTAAAAATAGAAGGCAGAGACATAAAAGCTGCGTTTTAAACTCTTAGATCCGTCTTGACAAAACGAGCAAAAAAAAAAAAGTTGGTCGACAGGTTCAGATCACACTCGGAGAACAATTCGGAAATGTGCTTTTATGGTTTCTCTTTCACAGATTAAACCACATCTTATGTTTACACATCCTACAAATAAATAAAAACCCTGCATTCTTGTTACAATTGTTCGCTACACTGACTTGTTTATTTTTCAGTAAGGCCTTTCTGAAACACCCTTTCATACTTACATTTTCCACAGATCTCAGACAGGTGTTGGTGATTTTAATCAAACACCTAATGTTTGCATTAATAACTAATCTCCCACTCCAAATGGACCAGCTTCCCTTCGCAGGAGTGACCCGTGGGCGGCCGGATCCGCAGTGGGGCACAGCGCCACCGATCCTCCAGGGAGCGATTGTTCCGACTGAACGCCTGGGTAGCGACAGAAGAAGAAAAACTCGTCGTTTTATTCTTCTGCTCAACGTTCCCTGCGGTTCGGGTCGGTTCGTTAAGCGTCCCGGCAGATCCTGCTCCTCTCTCAGATCTTTCAACATTCAAAATTTATGAAACTTCTCATGAGACCGTTAAACGTAGTCATAACAACAGACGTGAGGTTTCAGCCTATAAAGTTTAGTATGCTGTTAGATTTTCCCACCAAAGAATAAATTCAGAGAAATCACTAAAACTGCAAAAACATCCATTAAAATGTATTTTTCATCCACACACTGTAATGCCTAGAAACAACAGGAGTGTCCTCAGTGGTTTAATTAATCAAAGCTGCTAAAAGACTCGATCAGAGTTGCGTCTTCTTCTGAGCATGTAGAGATTAACGGAAAGATTTGCCCGCCGTGTTCAATCAATAAAAAGAGAATCTGAGGTAACTGAAGATGCTCTAAAGGAGTCTTCACATGAGGATTAACACTTTCCCGCGTTCTCCGTTATTAAAATATATTTTAATATTAAAGCTAAAATGTAGCTGTTGCTCAATAGTTTTCTTCCCCTGCAGCCGTCCTGACAGTCGTCACCTCTGTGCTTGAACGGTTCTGTTGAATTCCTCTCAATCATTCATGTGGGACTTTTCTGAACAGTCACCGATTTCAATCTTGCTGCGGAGGAGGAAACACCATCACTACTTCAATGATGGTGGCGACACGGAAGCGGAGCAACACGCACCTCTAGCCGCGACTCTCACTATTCATGCTGCAGCTGGTGTGAAAATGTACAATAAACCTTGAAAAGCTGCATACAGGCCTAGCTGTAATACACGGAGCACACAAGACACCATTACCCTGCCACCACTAAGATAGATCTCTAGAAACTCCCAAAAGAGTTTATGGAGATCCCAGACATGCTGAAAATAAGTCTAGGAACTGCCATGCTAGCTTAAGCTAATAGGGAGCAGACTGTGTTCCCAGGATGACCTCTCCCCAGACCAGCCAGTCTGCTGGCTTATTAATACTGTGAGTGAAAAAAAAAAAAATAAAAATCAGTCTTTACAGCAATAGAATCTTCTCGTACTAAATTACTTGCAGTTTCAGTTCTTTTAATGTTTTTAAGACTCATTGGGACTGTAAATATGGGTAAGTGTAGGCAAAAATCCAACTTCATAGACATTTTCTGAAATAAAAAAAAAGTCTGTCCAATTAAAATGGATTTTAACAAAAATGTTTGAGACAGTTCTGTGCTACTTTGCTTGTTGAATCAAAGAGAAACGGTACATCAGCGTGGCTCTGAACTGTTGAAGCTGAACACACCCACAGAGTCAAACAATATCTAATGCACACCAATGTAAAACATTCTGGAAACTCAAAACCCCTGGGATAAAAAAAATAAAAATTCAATGCCGTCCGGTCCGACAACTCAAACGACTCGGTTCCTTCACCAACTTCCTCTTTGCGTGCTGTGAACTTACATCGTTCCTTTGAGTAGATTACAGTTTCACTCAAAGTTATTTAACTCACAGTGTCACACTATTGATTGTTGCCACTTATTTAGTACAGAGAAACATTTTTTAAAAAGTGACATCGCTTACTAAAGCTTTTGGGTGTTCTCGATGACAAGAAAAGTTCAGCGTTCATGTAAATATACTTTAAAAGGATTGTTAGCGTTGCTAATAAGTGTGACACTGATTATTTAGATAAATACAAAAATTTCCTTATTTGGGATGTTCCCCTCTTTTAGTAAATGGATGCAAGTTAAAGGTTTGATTTTATTGATGATATGTAGAGTGACATTCTGCTACTGCAACAGATGAATTTGTAATGATCCGCGTTTCTGTGTATTTATTTTTAAGGGTTTTCTGTGTTCAGTTTCTGTCCTGTGAGTCTCTGCGTCTTCCCTGTTGATTGCTTCCCAGGTGAGTCTAGTTACCTGATTACCCTCCCTGTGTATTTAAACCCACCTGTTGTCTTTGTCTCTTGTCGGGTCCTTGTCTATGATAGTTTGTCTGCCGGCACAGTAGAACTGTGAAGTCCTGTGTCGGCTTTAGCTCGTCGTGTCAGTCTTTGTTTAATTCAGTTGCTACCGGTGCTGAGCCTCTGTTTCCCCTCTGCCGTGCTGCCTGAGATCTGGACTGTTTTTGAGCTACACTCGTCATTAAATTCATCATTTTCTTCTACAACCTGGGTCTCTCCTAACTGACCAGTCCACATGACAGAATTCATGTCAGTGTTTTTAAGATGTAGTCACCACAAGTGCCAATGAGTGTAAAAGCTGTGGCAAGCTCAAGATAATCTTGCTGAAATACAGCTCAAACAAAAAAAAACAAAACAAATATTTGCATTTAAGGGAGTTGTAGCATCTTGGCTGCTTTCACACTTAAATCGGGTTTGACCTATGACCTCTGGAACAGTTTTCAAGATGCCTGGATTTCTGCAACTGCAGAAGAAGTGCTAATCCTGTTGTGAAGGAGAATATGAAACATCTTTCACAACCTCAGGATCTCCTGGAAGCCATCGTACCTGCCTGGCAAATTTTTCCATGAAAAGCTTAAACCGGAGTTCTGACACGCTCCGCTGAGCAGGGAACGCCGGCTGAGTCATCCACCGCCTTCAAAACCGGAGACGCTCCCATGACTGCTGGGAATTATGCTGCACGTTCTGATCGCAGACATTTAAAACCTTCAGTAAAATGTGGGAGATGTAAATATTCTTATGGTTTCTGTCAGAATTGTTCCACATTTATCCCGCTTAGTATTTCAATCACAGCAGGAGAAAAGTGCGTCTTAAAATAGAAAATCTGCAGAGCAGGACATGGAAACGGGGAAAGCTGTAGGCGGGAAAATATCCCTGTGTTGTCCTGAAGGTATACAGGGAAAGATCGATCAAACATTAAGACGGGTCTGCGACAGACGGAGAGGTCGTCTACGCTCTTTATGTAAACACAGGAGGTGGAGCCGTTACCTGAAAGTGAAAGATGCCAGCATAACCCTGCTGAAAGCTCTGTCCCTGAGGAACCACCCTGTGGAGGAGGTTATCGTTCAGGGTCAGCGAGGCGATGGCCGCCAGCAGCCAGCAGTCTCCTGCAGATGCAAACCGACAACAGCAAAAAACAAAAAAGTCAATAAAAAGTCATTCACCTTCCTCCAGTGAAAGATGCAGCTCATACTCTGACTAAAGACAAAGTTTAAGAACTTCTAAAAATATATTTGTGGATTTGTCACAAACACAAAAATTAAGTTGTTTTTTTTTTGTGCATAACCATGAAGTAGGAGGAAAACTACAGTCTTCATAAATGTTTTACGATGAAAATTCTGAAAAGAGTTTTGTCCGTTTGCATTCAACCGCCTCTGATTGCAAATTTTTATCGGCGATAAATCGTCCCAGAAGTCATCGCAATAAATGATAATATTATTGTTTTGAAACCACCTTCAAGTAATATAAAGGTGACGGCAAGATAACACAAGAACACATTCTCAAAGATCAATAAACTTGAAATACTAATGAACATTAAAGACATTTTAAATATCCAAAATAAATAAACAAAACAGCAAATAAGAAGAACCTTGAAGATTCTAGAAACAAAATATCCTTTCAAAAAAACGGAATCTAATTGAACCCAAAGCATCAAACCGAAGACCAATTTTGGTAGAGAGGAAAAAGAAAAAATGATAAAAGATGAGGATGGGAATTATCGAGATTATTTAAATTCATTATGTGATTACTTGATTTAATGTTTATTGTGACAGGCCTGCCTGCCTTTCCATCATAAAATTGTAGACGCACCTTTAGCTGCACTTCTTCCTGCAAGTCTTTGAGTTAAATATGTTTCCTCCTCCCCCAAGTAATTCATAAATTAGAGGATTTCTGAAAGCAGCTTGTTGAACTAGATGATTTCGAAGTAGCTGATTGAAACACACAAACTTGGCTGTGTATGCACTTTATATAAATATGCTAAAAATACATCGATTCAATTCTGACATATTAAGGGTGCGTGAATAATTTAGTGAGTCACTGCAGAATTACTAAAAAAAACTTTCTATAAATAGTAGTGGTTCTGTGCTCCAAATTAGCACTGAAACTCGGAAGCATTAGCAAGAATCACACTGTGGCTTCGGCTACAGAAGCCACTTCTGCTCAGTTGTCATGCAACAGTTTCTTTGTAGTTCAAGAGAAAGAAGACACTTTTCATGTCGCCATACATGCCAGCTCAAGCCTCTATTCAGCCTCCAACATGCCAAAGAACTTTTCGTTTTAAACTCAAGCTATTAGCTGGACTTCAAACACCTTTTCACATCAGCGTCACATGCCTCGACTAGCGTCTCCATTTGCTTTCTTGTAGTTGGAGTTAAATCTACAACTTGATTGCATTTTTTTTTTCTTAAACCAAGAGCGGTTCATGTAGAAATAAGCTGTGTTGGTAATATTTTCCTTTTGTTTCAACAAAGAACCAGTGATCGGTGCACAACACTGCTCTTGCATTGGAAAAGAAAACGGCAGCTCTTAAAGTTTCTGTGCTTCATTATTAATGTGTTCCAAGTAGAGACATTTTTGTGGTGGTAATTTTGCAATGAAGTTTCTGTTGAAAGGGGCTTTAATGAAATGGCATCATCAGGAAATGGTCGGCGTCGTTTCTCACACGGCCAGACCTTTTTAAGGCATTGGAAGAGGGACATTAACGCTTAAAAAAAAAAAAAAAAAACCTGAAATATACATGATGATTAGATGAAGTCTGAGCTGCGTGTGTCAGTTCAAGGTTAAAATGGGGAAGATCCATTTCTGTGACATGCTGTCTGAAGGGCAGGTGATTCAGATCACATCAGCCCAGTCAGAACCGTGGTCAGAAACATCACCTGGTGGTGTTCACAGCTGTTTGATAAGCCACTGTTACGGTTAGTAAACCTAAATATAAAAAGCAAGTATCAATCACTTTATAAAGTTTTAAATTACAAAATACAAACCACTCTGAATTCTTGTACATCAAACAAGCAATAAGTAGAACTTGGAGGAAGGTCAAATGCTAGAAAAAGGAAATAAGGAACAAGATAATAAAAGAGGAAGGAAGGAGAGGCAAACGCTACAGGAAGTAAATAAGAGAGCAAGGAATGACAGGAGGAAATGAAAAAGAGGAAGGGCAAACACTGAAGGGAAGGAGGAAGGAAACAAGAAAGAGGAGAAACTGACACATTTGAAAAAGTACAAGAACATAAAGGGGAAGGAAGGAAAAAAATCTAAAAATATAAAATATTTTTGAGAAAGTATAGAATTCAGTCATTTCTGGTTCAGAATGAAGGGGAAGCCCTGCTGAAAACTGAAGTTTTTCATGCATGTCCTCACTAAAAGAAGAGAAACTCAATATTTGACATGTAATGGGTAAACATTGACCGACAGGGAGCTTGAAATTCTGCACAGCAAAATTTTACGTGGGGCTGATAAGTTTCTACGCTAAGGGAGCAGATGACGCAGATTTAAAAGAAAAACAGAACAAAAACACAACTGGTACTGGTGCAGCTAATTTAAACTTACACTGCAGATGTAGGGGGGAAAACAAGTAGCAGCAGAAAAAAAAAAAAAAAAAAAAAAAAAACTGCAATCACTTGCCAGCGATCCAGAGAGGAACAACCACACCCCCTTGCCTTCAGTCACTCATGGGATTATTGCTGTCTTTCCCAAAGTAAGAACCTCTAGCTTATACTGCTGACTTCTCTTCACTGTGGACTTCTGCAGATAACTGTGCTTTTTATTTGTCTTTCCAATAGAAAGTACACCTGAACCAGTTGTTCAGGAGACGTGAATCTTTTTGAGGAATATTTATCTGACACAGCGAGAAACAATGTACATTCGTACGATTCTTCGCTAGGTGTGTGTGTGAAACAGCTGCAGGCTGTCCCCCTCGGACTCACCCAGGGATCCCTGACAGATGTCTGTGCGAGTCGCTCCGTCCACAATGAACTCCGGCCGCCTGCACAACTCCTGTTGGGAACACACAACGCATACATGCCTTTAGTAACTCATTTTTAAAGCAACTTGTCTTATTCTTATGACCCTGCAAGTCACAATTCAAAGCCAAACCAGGTGGTTTCTTCATGATTACAATGTAAATAAATAAATAAATAAATAAATAAATAAATAAACATAATTCTTTTGCTGCCTTTTTAAACACGTAAATTCATGTAGCTTACTACATGAAAAGTAGCCTCAACTGCACATCAGCTGTTTTTGTGTGGTGCACAGGAACATAAACAAAGGCAAAACAATACATGCAATAAAACATTACATTTATTAGAAACATTGCAGAAACTGCTCTATGTCCTTTGAGCTTTCAACTTTAGCCTGTTGTGAAACACGCTGGATTTGGAAAATGTTTGTTTTTAACCGCTGCCGTTACCGTTAACATCTTAGCATGTGCGATTAATCTAACAAGTTTAACGAGTTAATATTACATAATGCAGATTCATCGTATGACCCATGTTAACTCAAAAGCCTCTCAAGGTCAAAGCAGCGCATTACACAGTCTTGTACTGCGGTCAGTACAAGCTTTTTTTACAGTCCAAGCTTGCAAAGTTAAGCATTGTGGTTAATCATGATTAACTGCAATGCTATAATGTGATTAAATCTTTTAAATTGATCGACACCACTGGTTTTTAACCCACCCAAGGATACAAGAAAACACACCATCGTCACACATCCAATCATTTTTGGGGAGATGCGTGACGACCCTGACCCAGTTCCCACGGAGTAACTATTACAGACCATATAACACATTAAGAAACACTAAAGTTTAGTTGAGCTCACGATACGCCTTAGATGGATCCATGACGTATTTATGGACAAACTCGTGGTCAGCCTACTGAAACGAAAAGTTGCAGAAGGCGATAAAAGACTGCAGCCACGAAGACGATCACGACCCTGGGGGAATCGGATCACAGTCCTTCGCTCAGTAAAACTAAAAGATCGTCACGATTCGTGGGGCAGGGGGGGGAGTGGTGACGAGCGTGCCGTCTTCAGGGCTTCTGTGATCACACTGAGCTCTCTTGAAATACTCGACTACAGCGAGAGCTCTGGTGTATTTATGAGGAGTTAATCAGAGACGGGAGGCAGAGCAAAGGAGGAAAAAAAACGCTGCAGACTTCCTGAACTGGAGGAAAGAAACCCCAATCACTCAGCTCTGAACGTGTAGTTGCCTGGCAACAAATGAAAGTCAGGACTGTGGGCAAAATTTGCTTCAGGGGGTAATCAAATAATCCTGGGGAAGACTTCGCAAAACTCCTACGAAGTCATTATCTGCTCTCACATGCGCACGCACACACACACACAAAAAAAAAAAAATAGTTCACATCTCTGTTTTTGTTGAGGTTGGGATTGGACAATAAGCTTTCCAATAACAGTGTTATTGTTCATACTGGGCAACAGAACAAGCACAGATTAAAGCAGTTATTTCCTTACATTACTCAATAATTCCACCTCATCTAAAAAGCCTTCCTATTCATTCACATGCATTTCTCAATGTCTTTAATTGGGCTATTATGTGATAACAGGACACAATGCAGCACAATAGCAACCCGAAACGTCTGCCATGCAACAACTGACTTCAGAAGTTTTAAATTCAGAAGTTACCAAGTTAGTGTGTAGAATCCCTAATTTTGCAACTTAATCTCAGTTTTAATCCAGTTGATGACCTCATACGTACACGGAACAGCATTAAGTAACGGGGACTGAAATAAATTCACGGTCAATTTTGAAGAAAAGTGGTTAAAGGCTGCAAATGACGACACACTGAGGCAAGACAACTGTCAACATTCAACCAGAACGTAATCGTTTATTAGAGTAGTACCATGCCAGACCTAAAGCCAAATTTTCAGCAAAATCTGAAAATTGATATTCATAAAGGCCTTGCGTCTGAAATTGGAAGAACTGGCAGAAATTAGACGTACCTCAAAAATGACTTGCAGCTCTAATGGCAGTAACATGTCATTTTCCAAAGTATTGACTCAATGGATTTGTCAGATATACATCTGATTCATTTTAATTGAATTTAATATATTTTTAAGGCTTGTGGTTGTACTGTGACAAAAAGTCGAAGGAGTGAAAACAATTCTTTTAGACACTGTTGAGCTCAGAGTTGACTTTTGACCACCTCAGAAAAGTAACATCACTCATACGTGTGTCTCTATTTCCAACATTCTTCGAATTCAGCACGAATAGCCGTCCCATCCCTTAACGAATCTGCAACAATACAGTAAAGACACCGCCCCCCCCCCTTTTCTTACCGAGGGTCTCATCCAGCGGACGCCGCTGGTCTTGGAGGATCTGGGGCCGAGCTCGTTGAATCCCAGAGACGATGTGGCGCAGGGGAACAGACTGTCCTCGAACAGCATCCCATTCCGGAGGCACTGCGCTTTGAGAGACTCGTAGTCCTGACCCAGAAACTTCACCGCGTTGTCGTTCTGTCCGAGGCCGCCGTCACGATCCCACTGACTCCTGAGCTTGGCGGCCATGCCAGTGGCATAAATGGGGGCCTCCACCATCTTGACGGCTGACTATAACTCTTTTTATGAGGGTCGTTTAAAAATAAAAATCGGGCGACAATAAGTAACCAATTATTCGGGAGGCAGCTGTGATCTAATGCATCAACAGCCTTTCATAAAAAGCACTTGTGTAAATGTGATGAGGCGCTATAATAGCTTTGAGCCCAAATCATAAATTAAAAGGAACCACAAGCTGCCATTAGGAAGCTATTAAATATTGATGAGTGGAGGATTGCGGTTGCTTAAAGCGCAACCACAAACAGAGGATCTCTGAAGTGACAAGGCTTTTCACGAGAGAGGCGTGGCGTCCTCACATCAGAGCCCAGCAAATGGGAGCAGCAACAGGATGTATGTTGACAGGATTTTGTTGACCGGGTGTCGGGTTGTCCCTTTAGTGCCAGATGGTAAAACCTAGAATGAGAAAAATAAATAAATAAAACACACAAGAATTTCAGAACCTAAGCTCAGAAAGAATGCAGAGAAACAAGTACATGTACATCTCCTAAGGCAGCAGCTAAAAACAGCTTCTATGAAACATGCAGGGGATTTTTGTTTGTTTGTTTTAAAGTCGGATCAGTTTGCTTTGCTTTCCAGCTAACCACTGCTTGCATTCCAAAAGGGCATAAGACACAAAAAAAAAACAAATCTGTGCTACTCCTGTGGAGCAGCGCTGAACGTGGACAAAACGTCAGAAACGACTTGCATTGAGACTTAGATCAGCAGCTCTGTGGGGAGTGTACGTAGTGCGCGAGAGGCTTAGAGATGCGCTTTGTGTGAAGCGCAGCGCTTAGTGAACTGTGCATGGCACCAGAACAAGCAAAAGCTCTCTCAGTGTCTTTGAACAAGCAGAACCGTGAAGTGTCAAAAGCGCTCCAGAACATTTTGACAGAACTGGAGCTGCCGAAAACACGCCGACAAGAGATGCGGCCATTTATTTTTAACACCAGGTTCGTTTCTTTTTGTAACTCTCTAGCACCGCTTCCTGTTTCAACATTTACCTTGCAGGCACAGGCAGCAGCTTAGCTTAAAGCAGCTACCATTGGCTAATGCAAAGCTTCTTCAACTTTGTAACAGTTTCCACCACTCGCTGTGAGCCACACCCACTTCAGTGACAGATTCCCGTGAGCCGAGTCCAAACAGAGAGGAGAGAACGTTCCTCCTCTGCAACTGCTGGTGGAAATAAACAGCAGCTAGCATCAATGCTACACTTATACTCATGGAAAGAAAGCAATTCTAGAGTTTTACAAATCAGGACAGGATTGTTTACTAGAGGTGGGTGAAATAGACCAAAATTTTATCACCATATTTTGTGATACTTCTGTAATAATGATGAAAACTATAACTTATTTGAAATCTTTTTAGGCAAGTGCTATCATAGCCCCACAAACTCAAATGTTACCGATTTTATTTGGCTTCTTCAGCACACTAGTCACAGAAAGAAGTGTGTTTTGTATTACTAAGCTACAGGCATTAGCATATATTTATTATATTTTCAAATTTATTGATGCTCTCATGGAACAAACAGTAAAAAAAAAAATACTATTTTAAACATTACAGGAAATTGTTGTGACAGTAAGTCAAAAATAATGCAGTTTTCACTATATGCTAGATGACCATCTGTATTGTTTACTGGTCTAGAAGATATTAGGGTCATAAAACAAGAAAACAGCAATAAGCAGGAGGTCAACCACACCTAGCTATCAGTCTTGGAAAGGTTATAAATCTGTTTCTTAACCATTTAAAGTTCATTATTCTTCACTGAGACGTTGCTAACAAATTTGTGACAACAAACTATACAATTGTTAAAGAAATCACACAAAAAAAGCAAGAATTATACCTCAGACATCACATATCTTATGTAGCGTGTTAAAGCTCAAAGTGTAGCTTGTTTGGAAAGGTAACCACGAGAATGAATATACTTAACAGAAAGTATTCGGGAGGATTTTTTTCCAAAGTTGCATCGACTCTGCCCTTTGGTGAAATGAGGTGAAAGTAAATGTGTTTGGTCATAGTACACAGCACTGTGTTTGTCAAAAAGCCTCATGCTTGTCAGGCATGAAAACCTGATCATTTTGGCTTGTTTTGTAGCCAAAAGACTGAAGCATTCAAATGGTAAAATGTCAAGTGGGCTAACATAGTTGAGTCACCCTGTAGGATTAGTGCAACTATACAGCAGAGTGACTGTCTGATAAATACAAAGAACTTTTATAATCCAGGGTAAAGACTCCGTCTTGACTGAAAGGCACTAATGGGGAGCGGAGCATCAAAAGAGTGTCTGCAAACTTTACTTGAGTGAAAAAACGCTGTCGTAAAAGAAAGCCCCAAAATTCCTCCATGATGACTTCAAGAGACGAGATGTTTTTTCTTCTTAAAGGTAGACCTACAAGCTCTGGACTCCCAGTGCTGAATGCAAAATGTCTGAAGAACTCAGTAAAACACCAGAACGCTGCAGAAATATTTGGTACTACCACGACCTATTGGTGCAATTTGAAAGTAAGCAACAGCATTTCTAAACGCAACAACGAGTAAAAGAAAAATCTGGCATCTGTTTTTACTTTCAGTAAACATCGACTCTGGGATTTTTCCATCCTGACTGGTAGCTGCTACAAGCTATCCGGTCGTATCATTCCTGTCCCTACATTAGACGGCACTAGCAGGTATGCTGTTTATTTTATGTGTGTCATCCATAAATAATTTAAGAGCACATAAGACTATAGGACAGCACTTACAGCGCTCGGGTGATAACACACCAACACTTAGCAGAATAAGCACTCTTTACAGCGGACGCAGCAGACCGTGAGCCCAGGAGGAAGGATTTTTCTTAGGACAACATATTCTCTGCAAATACAACTTAAAGGCAGGATGGAAAAGTTTGCCCTTTGTCTTACGGTCGTCATTCTGCCACCTGAATCAGGACGATTCACAAAAACAAACCTCCATTTAAAATACTCCCGGTCTAAAATGTAGAAAAAAAAACAAAAAAACAAGACGGCATAAAGAGTTCCCTATACACTCGAGCATTCTAAATATTTTATTGAAACCGGTCTCGAGAAACTGAATTAATCATGTAAATCATAAATGTCACCCGAGCAGCGCAGAGATGTGAAAACACAACAGAGCTGAAAATTGAGGCCGTTCTTCAGCAGCAGCAGAGTGTTTAATATGCAAAAGATATGTCAGTGCTGCTGTCTGATCAGAGAAGAGGTCGTCTGTGTGTTCGTTTTAAAACATGACAGTAAAGATAACGAAACAAAAAAATAAATGATTAAAAAAAATAAAAATCAGGAACAAATAGGAATATTATAATATTTAGGACCAGACTAGAACATGCAGAGGATTTTAAATCCGCTGCATGTTATCAACATGCCCTCTGCCCTGCATAAGTTAAATATGGATATCATTAATATTTTATTTCCTCTCCCATGAAAGCTACAGTGTCACACCTCAGTGCACGTGGTGTGATTTATGACGGCATGATGGTGACATATGAACACATGAATGCAACTGGAGTCAAACAAAGCTGGGCGGAAACAAGAATCACCTTCAAGGAAACCAAATTGTTTGTGGTTTCCACTGGGACATAAACAAAGGACTTTCAGTTAGTGGGCCCAGTTAAGTCAAGACGAACACGCGCTGCACTCCAAACAGCACAAAGGTCGAACCATGATTTTCAACATTTCAGTAGAGATCCTAGTAAAAAAATAAAGGGAATATTGAAGAGATTCAGCCACATTTTGAGTGATTTTTGGCACTTCTTCTCTAAAGAAAGATTTATCCTCACCTTAAAGGGGCAGCGTTACGTATAGTCAAGGCACGTTGTGCCATGTTATAGCACAATCTAGGAACGGTCGATACTAAACCTGAGATATCTGCATCGGCATCGGAAATGAAAAAAGTGGATCGGTGCATTCTTATAAAATAGTAACATTTATGTCACTTTTATTTAAAAAATGTCATTGTGTTGTGACAGTATAATACTGTATAAACTACTCTGCCTTCCCCCTGTGGTATCTACAGTCTGAAACCAGTTAAGAGTAATTAGAGGAAGCTGCATTTCTACATACAATGATACGGATAGTTTTGAGGAGGAACTATTGTGTGAGGAGCAGCTTAAAATCCTTTAAGGCCAACCCCCCCCACCAATCAAAATACAGCATGACACTACTTTTTCTGCTGATGCATGTCTGAGTCCAACAGGCATCCATCCTCCTTCTCACCGCATATCCAGGGACAGCATTGCACATAAACACTGTATGAATGTGACGAGGCGTCTGAGCAATGAATAAGCTCTCTGACCGCCTCCGGGGTATTTCTGCATGCAGAGCTCATATTCCAAACACTGCTTACAGTGAACTGATATATCTATGAAATGCTTTGGAGAAAATAGACCTGCAGAGAAACCAGACACTCGGAGTATCCAGAAAGATTGTTATCTTTATCTAATCAAAAGATAAGAGTGCGCGAACTGGTCTTGCAAAGTTAAAAAAAACAACAACTTCCTTTTGCTTTAAAGCAGGTTTTGTTATTTAACTTTTTTTTAAGCATACATATGACTCGCATAGATAGATAAGTAAGGGTCCCGGAAGAGGACATGTCCAGTAATCAAACTCTAAGGTAATCCTATTTGTTTCAGTGTCATCAAAATTAACATCCGATCCGTGGCATATATATGAGGTGCGCATGAAAACAGACATGTCATAGAAGGAAACAACCCCGGAAATATGTACTCTGCATGTTATGACTATTTTATTTATTTTGGTCGTAAAGTTTTTAATAAAAAAATAATTGGAAACAAATGTTGCTCTTGCAGCAGAAGATAGTTTTGAAGTTTCAAATTCGTTCCACAAACTTCAAAATCTTCCTGTGAAGAAAGTTCGGACGAAAGCAGCCCGTTAATCGTCGCAACTCAGTAAAATGCAGCTACAACACCCAGATTCAGGAAATTCGTGTTAAGCTTACCTTTCTGACTGTTTCCTTAATGTACAGTTGTTAGGGTTCAGTTGGCCACTCGACGCTTTCTGTTCCTGTCCATGTTTTGTGTGGTTTACCCCGCCTTCTTAAATATCTATAGCCCTGCGTTTTTAGCAACGCCCTGCAGCCTCTCCCATGCCCCGGTGCGCCCCCTCTCCACTGCGCCTGCGCACTGCACGCTCATAAAGCACAGCTCAAAGGAATTCACTTTCATAAAGCCAGATAGATAAGAGCCTCGATGTGCTGGTCCACTTCTTCCTTCTGTTTGTTTTATTGAAAGTAAGGCAGTCGACTGCATGAATAGATAAAACACAGCAAAAATAAATTCATTTTTTTATATTTATAAACAACCCAGTGTGCGTCTATTTTTTTCTACATTTTTTTCTTCTTTTTTAAAATTTTATTATTAGCTGCTTTTCTGTTGTTTTCTGGTATCTACCACCCAAATAGGTGGCCTACAATAAGCCCAAGTAAAAGCAAATGCATAATAATAATGAAAATGTATCTGGATATGAGATTTTCAGCAACAAACATTCCAGGTATAAAATAAATCATATACATCTGAAAAGCAGCTTATTTCCTCTAATTAAGCGCAGGGCAAAATCTATAACGCCCAACTTCTCAGAGTGCATAGCATCACAAATTCGTTGGGCTTTAGAATGGATATCTGATAGCGTTTGCTTAAAAAGCTGAAGCTACAATTATGTATATGTCACCACACTGACATCTAGAGGCGTAACATTGTACAGCATCGGTCGTTCTCGAACTCCGTGTCCCAGCGAGCTTCTCTCGAGTTCTCGCGTTATCTCAGCTACCGCCGTTGTTCCATTGAGAGAAGCTCAACATGGCATCCGACGGAACACCGGTCGCGGAGGCTCTCCCGTCTGAATTGGGGAATGCTATTGCGGCTTTGAATACATGGAGCAACCCGGACCTCCAGACCAAGCTGGCCGAGCTCGGAGCACCAAACATGGGTATGAAAGACGCGGAGATAGAACTTCATCAGCAGCGTGTTTAGCTAATTTCTGGCTAGCCAGTTGCTAGCCGCAGCAAGCACTACTGAAACGCAGTGCTTCCGTTGAGGTGGGCTGCCGCCAGGCCTGTACAGTGTTTACATCAACTTGAACGCATTATTTGTAGTAGTTAGCATGTATATAATTTTTCCGACCCAATATGGGATGATTAAAGCACAAGCTGAACCGATGTGATAGTTTTTAGCGAAGCACCCACTTTAATTTTTGCGCCTTGGCTAACTTTCAGGAGTAGTTGAATGGATTAGTTACTCAGTTTTTGCAATGATTATTTACGTCTTCGTTACATAAACGTTATCTGGTGGATAATATTAAGATTAGTGTTAATTTTCTCTCGTCCAGGACCTCGGGAGGAGCTCATCGACAGGCTGAAAGGTTACATGATCCAGGTGAGCAAACCGCCGAACTTTAAACAAGAAATAATGGCCTCCAGTCGTTTTTGTGGGGTTTGTTGCAACACAAATTTAAATTCTCCTCTTCTTTTAGTCATTTGGTGTCTGAAATAAGTTATTTGTTGTGCTGCAGACTGGAATCATCCTTACTAAACCAAATGATGACAAAATGGCCTCTCAGGTGAGTTCTTTACAGGTCACAGGGGCATTGTGAGGGAATGTGGTGGTTCATTTATTTCGCTATGATGGGTTGGAAACGAGTTGCATGTTCAAAATGTCCAGGATTTGACAACACAACATTGTCTTTGTGTACATCCTGTTAATAGACTACCTGTTCATTATAAAACACAGTTTGGTCTGATATTAATTTGCATTGATTTTAGTTTGACTACCTGTTTAGAATAAAGATTAATGCATAAATTATAAGTAACAACACCATATGCTGTTGTCTCACCTGGACATTTGTAGGACTAGGGCTGCTCTAACAACATTTTTAGTAATGATTACAAATAATCAAGCAGCTTCTATATTATAAATGTATTTTTCTCATTTTCCATATCTTTCCTCCCTTCAGATGTCGGCGATTCCACCTATGCCCCCCATGCCCATGCCGCCGATGCCTCCAGGCATGAGCATGCTCCAGCCTCTGCCCATGATGCCTCCGGGAGCCCCGCCTCCGCCGGGCATTCCCATGGGCATGGAGCACGCTCCCCTGCCGCCTCCGGGCCTGTCCCAGGACGACCAGCTGAAGATGGCTCAGCAGAGAGCAGCCATGGTTCTACAGCAGGAGGAACGGGCCAAGCAGCAGGTGAGCTTCACCCACCGCTTGTAGCCCACTGGAACCTTTCAGAACACCAGACATAATGTAACCGTTTCAAATCTGTCACGATCACATGCACCTCTTCATTTGCTGGTTTTGTTCTCCTCCCGCGTCAGGCTGCGGTGATGATGGAGCAGGAGCGGCAGCAGGAGATGGTCAAGATGCAGACGAGATCCCTGCCCACAGGTTTGTTTTAAACCTTTTATTCAAATAAAAATTGCTTCCAGCTTGGAACCTGTGTGAAGATTTGAAAACTGTGTGTTTTCAGATGCTCTCCGTTCAGATTGAGGGAGGTTGAGTTACTTTCAATAGAATAGCAAAACATTTTGGTTCCATTGTGCGTATAGCTAATAGACCTACCTCTCAAAGTGAAACCTGTCTCTGTAAAATAAATTGTTAAATATATTTTGTGGAGTTAAATGGAGTTAAATAATAAAAAAAAAGTATTAGTAAAATATAATATCAGGTATCATTTTCCTTCCATTTCTCAAATATGCACTTTTTTGAGAAATTCCAATTAGCGTTTTCTTCAACTGTTTGAAATAAAATGTCCCTTTTGAGTTATAATATTAAAAAAAAAAAATTGAGATATCAATAGGCGCCGTTTCAAAGTTAGAATGAAATGATCATGTTTTAATGTTTCCTTGTGATTTCCATGTGAAGTTTCAGTCTTGGATCCTCGAGGTCCACTTCCTCCTGGTGTCACCATGCTGCCCCCCCAGAAGCAGAGGGTCCCTCCTCCTCCAGGAGAAGATAACAAGGAGGTAAACGCACCATTTCCTCCTGTACAAGGTTTTTTTTCACAACAAATTCAAAAGCTTTCACAGCAAGTTTGGTTCTAAATGAATCCTTTGTTTGTTAAAAAGACATTCCTTTGGATTTTGTCTTTTTATTGGATGCAAATTTTTATATATCTTCTTCTTCAAATTACTTTTTTTTTACTCTAAAAGTTAAAACTAAAAACTTCTCTTTTCATTTGGGAGATCTTGTCAGCCTGCTGGCTGAAAGTGGAGTCTGTGATTTATCTTTATCCTGATTAAAGTCTCTGAATCCAAACCCTTCCAGCCCTGGCAGAACGAGGAAGTGAGTGTCGGCGGGCCTAAAATCCCCCAGGTCCTGGAGAAGATCCTCCAGCTGAAGGAGATCAGACAGGAGCAGCTCACTGACGCACCAGGTCAGCACAGCTATCCGCCACTGAAAGAGAAACGCTGATTAAAGAGATTCTCTTCTCCTTTTTGCTGGATATTCCTTCTGAATAATTGGCTTGGTCGCTACAGATCAAATCTTTTACATCTGGGTCTGGATTTTTTCCGTGACTGTTCCAGCCTAGTATCACATTCTCTTCTGGGCCGATCAGACCACATTTATAGCTGAGCTCAAAAATTATCCGTACCCTTGGCAGATTTAAAAACCTTTTTCTTCTACCAAAAGAAATCTTAAACATGTGAAGAAAGTGCCGGTTTATCCGCTTAATTGACTCCCCCATAGGCCTGTCACGATAAACGATAAATCAATTAATCGCACGATAAATTAAACCTATCGACCTCATTTTAATTATCCGAAAGCAGGAGGAGAATCCACGCTTTCTGATGGGCTACCTGTCACATTCAGCGTTAAGCTCCCCCTCGGATATAACCCCTGATTTAGATCTGAGCGGCCACGCGATCTACACCACACTCCAGGATGATCGGTTACGACATCACCAGCGACAATCTTAGATCGGCCAACGTTGTAAGATTATCTTAAGGGGAAAATGGGGGCAACAAAATCGTGTAGTATGAACTAAAACTACTGCATCAGGTGGTCGAATGTGCTCATCTTCTCTATTTAAATCTAGTGATTACTGAAGGCTGAAAACATCTGAATAAATAATTGTTTTAAAATATCTAAATGTCATCATCTGCCCTTTGTTCCTCCAGAGGAAGATGACGATGATGGAGACATGGATGCCAACAATTCCTCCGCTCAAGCCATGTCTGAAACGGACGACGACGGCCAGATGTCTAAAAAAGATGTGAGTCTTTTAACCTTCACAATCTACTCTTCTGAATAGCAATTGTTTTATTTTATTGTTTTGACTTTACAAACTAAATGTTTTCACTAGAAAAACCGCAAACGCAGGAACCGCAAAAAGAAGAGCAAGAAGAAGCGAGCGCTGGAAAAGAAGGAGCAAGCTGAACAGCAGCAGCAGCAGCAGCAGCAGAAGAAGGAAGGCAGTGAGAAGGAGAAGGACAAAGATAAAGACAAAGGAAAAGACCCGGAGGTGGAGATCGAGTACGTCACCGAAGAGCCGGAGATCTACGACCCAAACTTCATCTTCTTCAAGAGGATCTTCGAAGCGTTTAAGGTGACTGCAGTAGCTTTATAATTTAGACTCCAAGTTGAATTGCCTTTTAGTGTTTGATTTATTTAACAGTTATCCTCTCTCTCCCTACACGTAGCTCACTGACGACGTGAAGAAAGAGAAAGAAAAGGAGCCAGAGAAGGCCGAAAAGCAGGAGGCGATCGGCATGCTGCGGAAAAAAGGCTTCGAGTTGGAGAGGAAGGACAGCGACGACAGCGATGAGGTATGGATACTGTCCGTTAGCGGAAGTGATTTATTTATTTTTTTTTCTTTTTTCTTATTTTTTTCCGCTTGTTTTGAACATCCTTGTTTCGTCTGCAGGAAGCCAAACCAGATGTACCAAAACTGTCCAAGAAGAAGCTGAGGAGGATGAACAGGCTGACTGTGGCTGAACTCAAACAAGTGAATCACGACTGTTGTTTTTAAATGAACTCAGAACGACTGTGATTTGAATCGAAACAACACTAGACGTCTGCTTGAGCACGTCATCCCTGTTTTGTGGGAACGCTTTGAATCTATGTACTTGTAGTAATAAAACGATCCTACGTTTATCCCTGTTGGTTTTCCTGATGCTTTCCGCAGTTGGTGGCCCGTCCGGATGTGGTGGAGATGCATGACGTGACGGCCCAGGAGCCCAAGCTGCTGGTCCACTTAAAGGCCACCAGGAACACGGTGCCTGTGCCGCGCCACTGGTGCTTCAAAAGAAAGTACCTGCAGGGGAAGAGAGGTATCGAGAAGCCTCCGTTTGAGCTGCCGGAGTTCATCCGGAGGACGGGGATCCAGGAGATGAGAGAGGCCCTGCAGGAGAAGGTGGGTGGCCCTTCAGCGCTCTCGGAGAAAAGCATTTAGCCAAGAATGCGTCGGGTTGCTAACGGCGTTAATGTTTCGTGAATGTCTGTGTAGGAGGACGCCAAATCTATGAAAACCAAAATGAGGGAGAAGGTCCGACCCAAGATGGGGAAGATTGACATCGACTACCAGAAGCTCCACGATGCTTTCTTCAAATGGCAAATCAAACCTAAACTCACCATCCATGGAGACCTTTACTACGAGGTACAACACAGTTCTCTTCCTTCAGGGATGAACTGAGGACGTTTGAGATGCACCGATTCCAGGATGGGGTGTTTTTTAAAAGAGATTTTTGGCTGATTGTATTTTATTTCTATTGACTGTAGAGGACATTGTACGAAAAAACACTGGGATGTTGAAGATGTGAAATTTTTATTTAAAAAAAAAAAAAAAGCTAAGCAGTGGCATTTTTAAATTTGAATGGTTAACAAGTTGAAAGTTTACTACCAATTGTGTTTTTCTCTTTTATGTTTTTTTAGGGTAAAGAGTTTGAAACCCGCCTGAAGGAGAAAAAGCCAGGAGATTTGTCAGATGAGTTGCGGATTGCTCTGGGGATGCCAGTTGGACCTGTAAGCTCAGAAACATTACAGCAAAAACTTAGAAATCAGCACAAGTAGAAATTTCACATCAAAATCACCCTGTGAGCATGAAAAGTAGATTTGGATAGTGGGAAGATCAGTTTTGACATACAATAAAAAATGCTTTTGTTTTAATTGAAAAATGTTAAATTATTCATTCCCTTCTCACTAATTATTGTAGCAGTTGACATTACAGCGGTCATCAACGTCTTACTGCTGAGAAGCTTTTTGCATGTTTTCACCAGTATTTTGAAGATTTATCCAGGATAGAAAAGCTCCCTAATGCTTTTCATTTCACCATTTAAGACTTTTTACACCATTAGAAACTCATTAAAAGATGCTAATTATTCAAATACTTAAATTTTTTGAATACGAGAAAAAAATTGTATTACTTAAAATGTATCACTATTCCTTTAGTGAACACTTTAGTTGGTCATTTGTAGCAAAGGATGCATCTGCAGCTAAAACAATACTGCCTACTAATGTGTGTTTCTTTTTTGTATTAATACTTGGATTGCAAAAGGTGCTTAACGGGAGATTTCTCTTCCAGAATTTCAATCGGGTGAAGCTAAAAATGCCGCTTGAGGAGTTCAGGGCAGAACAGATTTATAGACAAAGAAGGGTTTTCATCTGGAATACAAAAGAAGTATATTTTTGTACAGTTTTGGTTTAATTATTGCTGTTGCCGAGTAATTGGTTAACAATTAATTGATTATTAAATTAGTTGACAATTATTTTGTTAGTCGATTAATCACGAGTGAACCGGTTAATCGCGATTAAGTCGATTGATCGTTTCAGGTTCGCCCCCCACCGCAGATTCTTTTTTTATGTTCAGTCTGGGATGCTTCTTAATCAAAAATCTAAACGTTGTTATTGCTTCCTGTCAGCAGAAACCTGTTAGTAAAATGAATGTTTACTTTAAATCTACTTCTGTGTGAATAATTTTGGGCTCCATCCATCTTCCTATCAAACTCTGACTTGATGAACATTTCATGCATTAGATGTGTTCAGGTTATCGGCGCAAACTTTCTTATTACTCTGTGGATTCGAAGGGAAAATCCCAATTAAGTCGCATTGAGGCTTGTTGTAGTAATGTAACAAAATTCACAAGGGATTCCCATAGTTACGTGGTGGTAGATGTAACACTTATTAGATGTGACACACTGTTGTGTTTCTGTGTCATTCTGTCTGTTTGCTGCTCTAATTAACGTGCAGACAGTAAGAATACACGTTGTTTCCACGGAGGCGACGCGGCGCGTTCACACCAACACGCTATCAAGGAGCATCGCAGGATAGCTGTTAATAAAGCCCAGTAAATATTTACTCGTGTAGCTAATTTTATAGCCGGCGCTGTACGACAGCGAAAATGATTATCGCTTCATATCTTTCATCTCCTTCAGCGGGTCTGGCAAACAGAGAGCCTGTTTTACTGTTGACTGAGCAAACAACGCTTTACTCGGTGATAATGTGTTGCCTTCGCCCGTTTCTCGCCAGAACGCTCACAAGGTGCCGCCTCCCTGGTTGATCGCCATGCAGAGGTACGGACCCCCTCCCTCCTACCCCAACCTCAAGATCCCCGGACTCAACTCCCCAATCCCAGAGGTACAAAAAAACATGCTGGATGCTCAACATTTTGGTTGAAATATAAAACTTTATAATGCAAGAATACCTTCCCCCCACCCCCCCAAAAAAAAATGACTGTGGTTATTGATATGTGCTGTGTGTCTTGTCTCTGTTCGTCTGGTCAGAACTGTACATTCGGTTACCACGCCGGCGGGTGGGGGAAGCCCCCAGTAGACGAGATGGGCAAACCTCTGTACGGCGACGTGTTTGGGACCAATGCAACAGATTTCCAGGTCAGAGCTACGCAACGCAGGCCGAACTGAAAAAACACACATTCATCTGCTTTGTTTAATTTTTTTTTAAAACCCTTGTTAAAGGAAAACTATTCCAAAATAGAGCGGAAATGTTAACACACAGGCTAACAGGCAAGTGTGATTTTTTTTTTGCGTTCAGGCTAAGGCGGAGGAGGAAGAGGTGGACCGCACACCGTGGGGGGAGCTGGAGCCTTCGGATGAGGAGTCGTCGGAGGAGGAAGAGGAGGAGGAGAGCGACGAGGAGAAGCCAGACGAAACTGGATTCTTCACACCAGCAGACAGGTGCTCAGCATGCAAATTTAATTAAGCTTCGGCAAAGTGCGAACGCCTGATTCTCGAGGAGTCTTAAGGGGATTTCAGATTTAAATATGCGCTTCACGATTTCTTGGGATGAAATTCTGAAGTGTTAACACAATGAAAAAAAACATGTTTTTATTTCGCTGTTTATCAATTGCGACACTGAGATGATTCTTAACAGCAAGCTGTGAAATTGGAAGCCAGTTTTTTTTTGTTTCTCCTACCGTCTTTATCACAGAGTTTGCCTTGCAAATAACAAGAAGATTCTACCGCCTCAATGAATGACCTGTGGCTTCATTGTTTATCTGGAGGAGTTTCTGATATTTCTTTGGTTAATCCCAGCATAAAAAAAGAAACCCACTGGCCTGTAGATGGATACACTGAGCTAATCCGTTTGTCTACTTTTGTGCGTTCCAGTGGGTTAATCACTCCTGGAGGCATCTCCTCGGTACCAGCCGGCATGGAGACTCCAGAGCTGATCGAGCTGAGGAAGAAGAAGATCGAGGAAGCCATGGATGGGTGAGTGTCACTGCTACGCTGCTGTTTTAATTTCTTGTCACCTTTTCCATTTTTTTTGATGAGACTTCGTCAGAAATTAGACATATTTGTTTTCTTGAGTGCATTTCCAGAGGTAACGTCGTCTTGCTCAGGGTAAACGATGTTTCACTGCTTGGTTTTTAAAGTGTCCCAAACTAAAGAACAAACTGGCCCTTTGAGATTTATTGGGCTTTAATATGGCTGAACGATATTAGCATAAAGTGTGATATGCGATAATGTTGAGTTGTAATGAAAGCTATGAGAATAACATGACATAAAATAAATACTGAATGGTATCACTGTCTTTCTGCATTAAAAACAATTCCTGTGCTGCCTTCACTTACACTCCTACATGTTGTTTACTCATTTAAACATTAGTTCACACAATGTACTTCTTTACACTTGACATTACAAATAATTCATTTCTAATACGTTTTTTTGTCATTAACTGAAATGACTTGTTATGCATTAGTCGCATCAGCAGCTGATCCGTCTTTTTCCATTACACTGTTTTATGTAGTTAATGTATTAAAACATGTAAAACTGCTTTTCTACTCGCCATATAAAAATAGAATATTTTAAGAAAATGTTTGTTTTTCAAGTTGTAATTGAATTGGTTGTTATGGTGACAAAAGTGTTCATATACCTTGAACTATAGCACAAATTGACACTTAAGGTGCGTTCACACTGTAGCCTGAAGTGACCCAATTCCGATTTTTTTGACGTAATGCGACCTGTATCCGATCTTTTCATGGCAGTGTGAACAGCACAGGTCAGATTCTTTTTCGAATGTGACCCATGTCCGATACGTATCTGATTCAAATGCGACCTAAGGTTCAGGTCGCATTCATCCGAACTGAATGGCACTGATTCTCAACAAATCTCACTATTCTGCGTCCTGATATGCGCAAGCAGGAAGAAAAACAACAACCATGACGGATTACATGAGGATTAACTTGTTAATATGTTGCTCCGGCCGGACAACAACTTCAAATATGTAAGCTAAGCTCCACCGTTAGCCTCCATGTTTACTTCCGCAAACACTGAGCGCTTCTTCTTCTTTTTATGGCAGTTGGCAGAACATTGAGAACGTTGACGCTATTGCGCCCTCTACTGCGCATGCGGGACACTTTCAGGTCGTTTGCCCGTTCAGACTGCAGAACACATACAGGTTTCATTTACTGGCAGTGTGAACGGCCCGGCAAAAAAAATTGGAATTGCCAAAAAATCAGAATTAGGTCACTTCAGGCCGCAGTGTGAACGCATCCTTAATCACAAACTGTAATGTTCTCTAGTGATAAAAGTAGCGCTTATTTGTGAAGTGGAAAGACAAATAGATGGCAAAGCGTCCCCATAGCATAATGCTACCGTCACCATGTTGGGTGATGTTTAGTGTTAGTTTTCTAACACACGCTGCAACTACAAACTTCATTGTATTTTGGATATATTTTAATGTCTGCATAAAGTGATTCATTTTTGTTCAAATGTAAGTAAAATGTTTGTTTCTTTATAAATGAAATTTTGAAAAGTGTGGCTGGCTTTTGTATTCTCCTCACCCCCAGCCCCTCCAAAATAAGATCTGGTGCAGCCATTTTTCCTCAAACATCAAATGAGAAATTCTATTAAAATGCATCCAAGTTTGTGATTGTAACATGACAAAGAGGAGAAAAGCTTTGAGAGATGAAATTTCTTACAAGTCGCATCAATAAGTAAAAACCTGTTTTTGTTCTGCAGAAACGAGACACCGCAGCTTTTCACCGTTCTACCGGAGAGACGAACTGGGGCTGTTGGAGCGGCCATGATGGCCTCGACGCACATCTACGACATGACAGGGGTGAGACGCCATGGATTTCAGAACAAAATCAAAATATCCTCTCTTTTTATTTATTTATTTTTTAATAATAAAAAAAAATTCTGACTTTCTTCCTTTTCCAGGTTGGACGCAAAACCGGTGGAGGACAAGAGTCGCAGGGTGTGGAGGTGGCCCTGGCCCCTGAAGAGTTGGAGCTCGACCCGATGGCCATGACTCAGAAATATGAGGAGCATGTCAGAGAGCAGCAGGCGCAGGTGGAGAAGGAGGACTTCAGCGACATGGTGGCCGAGCACGCCGCCAAGCAGAAGGTTCATAAACCGTTTTGTTTTATTTATTTTTACATCATGGTGGCCTGTGATTAATAGCCCCCTTGCTTCCGCTCTCGCCTCTCTTTGTTTCTCACCAGCAAAAAAAGCGGAAGGCCCAGCCGCAGGACACACGAGGCGGTGCCAAGAAATACAAAGAGTTCAAGTTCTAGAGAAACGCCAACCCCAGGCACAGAGCCGGCCGCGGCAGGATGTGAAACAGAGAGAGACGTGCTCCGGTTTCTGTTTCGGAGGATGTACACAACAGCACCAATCAACTGTTTAGATCAGTACCAACTTTTTGTTCCCCCTTTTTTTCTTCTTTTTTTTCTTAAGAAGTATGCATCAACAATGTCGTCTGGCCACATGTCATGTAATTGGTGTCGTGTGCATTTCCTGTTTAACTTGTACTTTTTAGGTCTATTGGGCTATTTTTCCACCATTTTGTTTTTTTGTTGTTTTTTTTGTAAATAAACGATGTGATGTCATAAACATCGACATTTCAGTAATCGTCATTTTGGGATACATATTGTATGTTTAGCCGAGAGCTCTTCAACCTTTACAATCCTTATTTTTAATCTTATTTTTTGACATCTATACCCTCAATCCAACTAAATACAATTTTTAAAGCCACTCGTTGCATAACTGTTTGGAGCAAATATAATAATTGTTTATCTCTAATATAATACCTAATCATCTGATTACAGATTAATAAATTCATTAGGGCTAGTGTGCATCTGAAAGTGGGAGAGGACAACTCTGGAATAGATTGTCACAGAAGTTGCCACAAGCCCCATGCAGTGTTTGCTCCCTCCGCCGGGTGGCAGCAGAGGACTCTGAACTCGGCGGTCACGCGCCCCAGCCTGGGAAACACAGTGACCTACATATGTGGAGCAGCTACATGTTGACTCGGTCACTGGTACAAATGCACACATGCAGAGCAATAGCCTTGCTCAGAAACAAACGCTTTGCACCGTCCTGAAATGGGCTACGACTTTTCCCCATAGTGCCGAAGTAATGTAGCTGATGGCTTATAACTATAACTGCATTAGCTGTCATTGTTTTTACAGGGATTGGGGCTGTAAAATGATAGTTGATGCACTTGAAAGGTGCATGTTTCAGATATGTGACTGAAACTCAAATTTTATTGGTGCATTATTAGCACAAACGCCAAAAGAAATCCAATCAATACTCCACATGTTTCAACTGCATGATTTTTAATATTTTTTTAAAGTGTTATTTTGTTGAATAAGACACAGCAAAGACGTATACTGGCTCTCCGTGGACTTTCACTTGATGACTGTGCAGATTTGGAACGCTGCGTATAATTTGGCCCGGGATTATCCCGTGACCATGTTTTAATCTGCTTGAGTCTAATCTGTTTATCAGTGGCAGCCACTTCTGGAAGTGAGGAAAGCATGTTAAAAAGAGCAGCGGGAGAAATGTGCTTAAGCTCATTCATGTCACTTTCAAACATACCAAAATCAAAAGACTTGTGTTTTTTTGTTGTTTTTTACTGAGCAAAGCTCAAACAGGTGAATTTACCTGGATTAAGTTTGGCATTTAATGTGTAATAAAGTATGTATAACCTATTTGAAAGGCATTTTTGAGGACATGCTAGTGTTAAGTTGCATATTTTGGACAACAAATATTTTCAATCATCTAATTTTAAATCATACAGTCATAGTAACATAACTGATAAGATCATTCAATGATTTATACCAATTGTTAAATTGCAAATTTAATGGTTTAACACCAAACAACACATAATGGGTCATTTGAAAAAAAAAAAAAACTCATAATTAATCTTTACATTGTTATGCTAATAAATAATACATTTAAAGTAGATGTTTAACAATTTGCAATCATCTTCCTTGATATTGTTTTTGGTGTTTAAATATGCAGCATATGGTTGTCAGGCCTTCATTAGACCCCGGTTATGACTGCATCCCCGGGCTGCCAGAAACGCACACATGAGGCTGATGTAAGCTCTCTGATCACAGCTGTGATAATCTGATGAGCCGATGGCAGACGGTCACGTGTGACGTAGCCTGCGACGTTGGCATGAGGTCACCTTCTGATTCATAATCAGATTCTGAGGTTGTAGTCAGAGCCGCGCCTTAGTCACCTGAGGGCTGAAATGCTGCACCTGATTTTAAAGCTGCACGTGGCTGGACAGGTAATTCTGGGGGCGGGGGAGAAGCAGTGTGTGAGGTTTTATTCATTTATTTATTTATTTATGTTAATTGATCAGTAGGAGTCAAGCTAAATTTTCCCCTACCTGTCCACAAGTATGGAATTCCCTTCACGCCATGATGTCATATCTGATAGGGAATAGGAAACTACAACACAGCTTTGAAATGACCTGCCAGCACAAAACATCTTTAACTAACCGGTTTTGCACCTTGCGTGGGCCAGCCTACTTGGAGCTAACTGTATGACTAATGGAGTTCTTCCCAGCAACACTAAAGTGAGTGAGCAATTAAGGCCGACAGTAGAACTGTTTCAAAAGGAAAATGTTACAGTGTATTTTTTCTTGTGGTTTACCTTTAATAACGTAACATACAAACAAAGGGTTGTATGTATTCAGCCCTGGTTGTATTTGTTGCATACAACTAAAGTAGTTTATCTAATAAGCAGTCAGCAAATCTAAATCGCAGTAATTGGCAAAGTTAATA